>NC_091951.1:6853991-7153991 GCF_031021105.1 Erythrolamprus reginae
GAAAATGAACACAAAAACAAGGGGACACAAAGTGAGATTAGTTGGGGGAAAGATCAAAAGCAACATGAGAAAATATTATTTTACTGAAAGAGTAATAGATGATTGGAACAAACTTCCAGCAGACGTGGTTGGTCAATCCACAGTAACTGAATTTAAACATGCCTGGGATAAACATAAATCCATCCTAAGATAAAATACAGGAAATAGTATAAGGGCAGACTAGATGGACCATGAGGTCTTTTTCTGCCATCAATCTTCTATGTTTCTATGTTTCTAACCTATTCATTAGTTTAGTTGAGGTTTGTAAGGTGAAAGGTTTGAAAGATGAAAAATTTTACCATAGGAATCAATGGAAAAGTGATTAATGCCTGCAAGCCCAAAACTCATCCTTTTGCCAGCCGAAGCGCCCGTTTTTGCACTGCTGGGAATCCGCTGAGGCTCCCCTCCATGGGAAACCCCACCTCCAGACTTCCATGTTTTTGTGATGCTGCGATTTTGCTGAGGCTCCCCTCGCTGGGAAACCCCACCTCTGGACTTGCACTGCTGGGATTCCCCTGCTGGGATTCCCCTGCAGCATCGCAAAAACATGGAAGTCCGGAGGTGGTGTTTCCCATGGAGGGGAGCCTCATGGGAATCCCAGCAGCGCAAAAACAGGCACTTCGCTGGCAACAGAAGTCGGGAGGCAGGATATCCCAGCGGCGGCTTGGATTTGTATGGTGAAAATAGTTTGGAAGAAGAGGCAAAAAAATCTTAAACCCCAGGTTTGTATCTCAAAAAGTTTGTATGACGATGGGTTTGTAAGACGAGGTATCACTGTATTTCCAAACTTAATTAATAGTAAAAAAGGAAAAATAAAAACATGGAACATTTCAAAAACATTAACTCACATCAGTCTTTTACTTGCGCAGTTGTTCCCTCGTCATAAACCTGTGCCTGCGAGCATCTTCTTCTGAGTCTAATGATGATGACTCACTAATGGGGTAATTAGCTAATGGGCTGCCTTTAATTACCCCATCGTCCGATCCTGCTTCACTTCCAGAATCTTCCCTTCCAGAATCTTCCCTTGACACAGAAGCTTCACTGTCCGAAGCTGTTGGCAGTAAAACCGTCTCTGATAACGTGAGGATTCTCCCAAACCAATCCCCAAAGTCCTTGGAGCAGGAACTGGCCCAGTGCCAACCACAACATAAATTATTCATATATTCTATCCTTCTGATACAATTTTATAAATTCTTTTGTCATTCATTTATTTTAAAAAGAACAATGCTAATTCTAATGGTATCATTACACCATTTCATTTAAGTATTTAATCATCCATCCTCAAATTTCCATTCCTCTTGCTAAACCCCAGTAGTTTTATATCTAATTTTTCTTATCTTTTTAAAATCAGATACTTTCTTCCTCTTTCTCTGTCAAAATATACAATTTTTGCAGGTTTTCCAAATTCCATCCCAAATTCTTTCTTATTTTGCCCATTCCGAGGTGTCGGGTCACACATATTCTCAATACAAGTGCTTATTTTCATATAATCATCATCAAACCTGTGAAACTCTACCTCCTCTTTAATCAAACCACCTTCTAAATCTCTTTTGAGATCTCTTGGGATCCCTTCATTCCTTGTTCAATCTCATGAATAAATTCAATTGGTAGTACTTTTATATTAATGTCATTATGTTGCTGTCTATTACTATATTTTCTGTACTGCATTATTTTTCCAATATTGCGCATAGCAAATCTTTGCAGCTGTTATTAGATGGGTTATTAAATATTGATTTTTTTAGAATATTGTTTTTTTCTAATTTCTAGTAAGAAGCATTCTCGTTCCATGTCTATTATCTCCTGTAAACATCTTTGTATCATTTTCCAGAAACCTTTCGCTTTGGGACAGGTCCACCATAGATGAAAGAAGATGCCTAACTCTTTTTTGCATTTCCAACACTTTGGATTGGAATCTAGATATATTTTTGCCAATCTAGATGGTATTTAGTACCATCTATAAAACATTTTGTAATAATTTTCTTTGAATGCACTCTACTTTTAGTCTTACTTCAAGAGCATGTCAGCATATCGAGATGGTTGACGGTAACATACTATGTTCTTTTGGAATTATTTGTTTTTCTGCTTAGGCTCCTCCTCAGTCCAAATGTGTGGAAAAATGTCACCCAGGATTTTTCAAGCGGACTCAGAAAGGAGAGCCAGTTTGCTGCTATGACTGTGTTCCTTGTCCGGAGGGAACCATCTCCACTCAGGAAGGTGGGTGACACCAAAGAAAAGGACAGGCCTTATGGAAGTAGATTCAGCACAATACATCCAAGGAATTTTCATGCAACCACAAGTTAAAAGACAGTTTAATTTTCAAACTGTACAATTTATTATCTGTAGCAGGGGTGCCAAGTTGGTGGCCCATGGGCTGGATGCATCATGTTTAAAATTACTACTAGAGTTGGAAGGACTTTGTAGGTCATCTAGTCCAACTCTCCACTCAAGTAGGAGTCGCTATACTATTTCAGACAAATGGTCATCCAAGTCTCAAATGGTGAAGCTCTTACAACCTCTGCAGGCAAGCTATTCCACTGGTTGATCGCTCTCACTGTCAGAAAATTCCTCCTATTTCCAGGTTGAATCTTTCCTTGTTCAGCTTCCCTTCATTATGCCTTGTCTGGCCTTCAAGTGCATTGGAAAACAGTCTGACCCCTCCTCTGTGTGGCGGCCCTTCAAATATTGGAACACTGCTATTATGTCTCTCCTGGTCCCTCTCTTCGCTAGACTGGCCATGCCAAGTTTCTGCAGCCGCTCTTCGTATGTTATAGTCTCCAGTCCCCTAATCATCCTGCTTGCTCTCCTCTGCAGTTTCTCTAGAGTTTCTATGTCTGTTTTATAGTGTGGTACCAAAACTGGATGCAGTATTTTAGGTGTCGTCAAAGTACGGTTTTATAGAGTGGTATTAGTACCTCTCTAGTCCTAGACTGTATCCATCTGTTAATACAATTAGGATTGCATTGGCTTTTTTGGCTGCTGCTGCACATTGCTGGCTCATGTTGTCTGCTAAGACTCCAAGATCCCTATGCTATTGAGTGCAGTTTCACCCAGTTTATATGTAAGTTTATGATTTTTCTTACCTAAGTTAAGCAATTAACAAAAACTTTTCCAATAGGCTCTGTTTTGCAGGAGAGGGAAAAACATTCAAAAGTATGTATAATGGATGAAAGGGTTTTATTGTCATTAAATGTGAATGGAATGTCATCACAGAAAAAACATTATAGAATTATGAAATTGTCCAGGGATAGTAGAGGTGATTTTTTGCTTTTTATCAGAAACTCATAAAGGGAGGAAAAGATCAGACAAATTAGTTAATAATAGTGACTGGAAAAGGATTTATGAATCTAGAGGGAACACAAAAAGTAGAGGAGTGGCAATTGTGATAAATCAAAGAGTACCATTTCAATTAATTAATATTAAAAGAGATAAAGATGGTAGAATGTTTATTTATTTATTTATTTATTATTTAGATTTGTATGCCGCCCCTCTCCGCAGACTCGGGGCGGCTCACAACAAGTGAAAAAACAATCTACAACAAATCTAAATTACTGTTTAAAAATATTTAAAAGACCCCATATTCTAAACACACATACATACAAACATACCATTCATAAATTGTATCTGCCCGGGGGAGATGCTTCAGTTCCCCCATGCCTGACGACAGAGGTGGGTCTTAAGGAGTTTACGAAAGGCAAGGAGAGTAGGGGCAGTTCTAATCTCCGGGGGGAGTTGATTCCAGAGGGCCGGGGCCACCACAGAGAAGGCTCTTCCCCTGGGGCCCGCCAACTGACATTGTTTAGTTGACGGGACCCAGAGAAGGCCCACTCTGTGGGACCTAATCAGTCGCTGGGATTCGTGCGGCAGCAGGCAGTCTCGGAGATATTCTGGTCCAGTGCCATGAAGGGCTTTAAAGGTCATAACCAACACTTTGAATTGTGACCGGAAGTTGATCGGCAACCAATGCAGACTGCGGAGTGTTGGTGAAACATGGGCATACCTAGGTAAGCCCATGACTGCTCTCGCAGCTGCATTCTGCACGATCTGAAGTTTCTGAACACTTTTCAAAGGTAGCCCCATGTAGAGAGCATTACAGTAGTCGAACCTCGAGGTGATGAGGGCATGAGTGACTGTGAGTAATGAGTCCCGGTCCAGATAGGGCCGCAACTGGTGCACCAGGCAAACCTGGGCAAACGCCCCCCTCGCCACAACTGAAAGATGGTTATCTAATGTGAGCTGTGGATCGAGGAGGACGCCCAAGTTGCGGACCCTCTCCGAGGGGGTCAATAATCCCCCCCAGGGTAATGGAAGGACAGATGGAATTGTCCTTGGGAGGCAAAACCCACAGCCACTCCGTCTTATCCGGGTTGAGTTTGAGTCTGTTGACACCCATCCACGCCCCAACAGCCTCCAGGCACCGGCACAGCACTTCCACCGCTTCGTTGACTGGACATGGGGTGGAGATGTAAAGCTGGGTATCATCAGCGTACTGATGATACCTCACCCCATGCCCTTGGATGATCTCACCCAGCGGTTTCATGTAGATATTAAATAGCAGGGGGAGAGGACCGACCCCTGAGGCACCCCACAAGGGAGAGATCTCGGAGTCGACCTCTGGTCCCCCACTAACACCGACTGCGACCGACCGGAGAGGTAGGAGGAGAACCACTGGAGAACAGTGCCTCCCACCCCCAACCCCTCCAGCCGGTGCAGAAGGATACCATGGTCGATGGTATCAAAAGCCACTGAGAGGTCAAGAAGCACCAGGACAGAGGATAAACCCCTGTCCCGGGCCCGCCAGAGATCATCCATCAATGCGACCAAAGCAGTTTCCGTGCTGTAACCGGGCCTGAAACCCCACTGCTGGGGACCTAGATAATCGGCTTCTTCCAAGGACCGTTGGAGCTGGAGTGCCACCACCTTCTCGACAACCTTCCCCATAAAGGGAAGGTTGGAGACCGGTCGGTAGTTATTAAGTACGGCTGGGTCCAGGGAAGGCTTCTTGAGGAGGGGGCGCACAAGCGCCTCTTTATGGGATGATGGAAAGGATCCCCTCCCCAAGGAAGCGTTGATAATCTCCTGGACCCAGCTCCGTGTCACCTCCCTGCCGGCCGAGACCAGCCAGGAGGGACACGGATCCAGTAAACAGGTGGCGGAACTCACAGCTCCAATGGCCTTGTCCACTTCATCAGGTGTCACCAGATCAAACTCTTCCCAGACAGGTGGACAAGTACGGGCCCCAGTCACCTCGACTGACTCGTTGTCAGCCGACTCTGTTTTCCAATTGGAGTCGAGGTCCGCCCGAATCTGAGCGATTTTATCAGCGAAAAACGTGTTAAAGTCCTCGGCACTACTCTGTAAGGGCTCCCCAGCTCCCCCCTGGTTAAGAAGGGAGCGGGTCACCCTAAACAGAGCGGCCGGGCAGGATTCCGCTGATGCAATCAAGGCGGCATGATACGCGCATCTTGTCGCCTTAAGCACCACTTTGTAAGTCTTAATAAAAGCTCTTACAAGTGTTCGATCAGATTCAGACTTGCTCTTCCTCCATCGCTTCTCTAGACGTCTCTTCTGGCGTTTCAACTCCCGGAGCTCCTCGTTGAACCATGGAGCTCTATGGGGTCTAGCGCCATGGAGAGGTCGCAAAGGCGCAATCCGATCAAGAGCCTCCGCTGCAGCCTTGTTCCAGGCTTCCGCAAGAGACTCCACCGAACTGTGGACGAGTGCATCTGGAATAACCCCAAGTACCATCTGAAAGCCCTCTGGGTCCATCAGGCATCTGGGGCGGAACATCTTAGTTGGTTCCGCCTCCCTGCGGGGAAGGATTGGAGCCAGGAAGTCAAGCCATAGTAGAAAATGGTCTGACCATGACAAAGGCAATATTTCTAAGCCCCTTAGTCTCAGACCATTACTCAATTGCTCAGAGAGGAATACCATGTTGGGCGTGTGCCCTCCCTCATGAGTCGGACCCTGTATTACTTGAGTCAGGTCCATGGCTGTCATGGTGGCCATGAACTCCTGTGCCAGTCCAGAGGCTTCGCCGAGTGACGGCAGGTTGAAGTCCCCCAAGACAATAAGTCTGGGGAACTCCACCGCCAACCCGGCTACCTCCTCGAGCAGCAGAGGCAGGGCTTTTGACAAGCAGCTGGGAGGCAGGTACGTGAGAAACAAGCCCACCTGAACCCCTAAGTCCAGCTTCATCAAGAGAGATTCTCAACCCGCAATCTCTGGAGCAATGAGTCTACGTAGGCAAAGGCTCCCCCTGGCTATAATAGCCACTCCTCCCCCCCTTCCCTGGGGTCGAGGTTGATGCCATATCTGAAACCCAGCTGGGCAAATTTCAGAGAGAGGAACTCCTCCCTCTGGGCCCAGCCAGGTTTCAGTAATACATGCCAGGTCGGCCTCCTCATCCAGGATTAGATCCCGGATGAGGAGAGCTTTATTTACCACCGATCTGGCATTAAGCAGCAGCAACCTGAGCCCAGGGCCAGAATTACACTCCTCACCAGTACCCAAGGTTGGGCTCACAGAGCCAGAACAGGGGATCATTATTACGCAACGATCCCTCGTTCCCCTGGAACAGCTAACTCTGTGGCCCCCGCCATATCTGCCTCTCCCCAGCAACACCGGGATGTTCTGACCCTCTGTCCCCCCAGAGATAGGTGCCTCCCCCCCGCCTCTCCAGCGCCAGGTGGGCCAACTATGTTACTTGCATCCTTCCCATTCATTTCACCCATATTGTAACCCCATACATCCCATCCATACCAATCATTCACTCCATATATACTACACCCTCCCCAATTGTCCATCATTAAACCCCCCCAATAATTTAGTTAAAAGTAAATCAATTTATAGTTAAAAATACTAAAAATTAAAATACTAACAAAGGTAATAGATACACATAAAAATATAAAATATATAAAATATGGATAATAATGTAATAATTTAGTTAATTAAAATGAATCCAATCTAATCAGTAGTGTATAAAGTGTATATATAGAGAATATAGGAATTTGGTTAGCAGCAAGGTCGTATCAGTTCTCAGTTACTAAGTTGGTTTGGCTGATTAGTTCTCAAAGTTGTCATTAAGGGGAAAATAAATAATAAGGTAACAACCTTAGCAGCAATCTATACTCCTAATGCAAATACAAAGCAATTCATAATAAATGTAAAGCGTAAGCTAGATAACTTCGCAGAAGGCATAGTGATCCTAGCAGGTGATTTTAATTTGGAATTAACAGCAGGGAGGCGAGAAAATAAATACAATTAATATGTTGGACCTCCATGCAAACGTAGCAAACAGGGATACATTTTATTCAGCAAGACATAATAAATTTAGTTGTATTGACTATATATTAATGAATAAAATAGGGGAGGTACAGATCAAGAGAGCTGAAGTTAAAGTATTTGGTTATCAGATCATGCTCCATTGTTAGCAGTGATTGAAATGGAGGCTAATAGACAATAAAGGATAATAATAATTTTATTAGATAGGGCCAGGGTGGGAAGCAGGCAGGATGGGGTGGAACTCAGTTCCACTGGCGGTATTGAAGATGCGTGCACAGCTCCAGCTGATTGGCGGCAGTCACTTCCTGGATTACTGGTCTTGGCTCGGCTCTCCTTTTTCCCCCTGCTGCTGCTGCAGCTGCTCTCCTTGGTTTTTTTCCTCTTTTCCTCTTTCCTCTTTCAGACGAGCTTTCCTGTCCCCTGCCCAGCTCCCCTCCAGTCTCACGTTTGTTTCTTTGTTTTTTGTTCATTCGTTCATTCATTCATTCATTCATTCATTCATTCATTCATTTATTGCATTGATATGCCCTCAGAGTCCTTTTGGAGTGAGCAATAAATAAATAAATAAATGAATGAATGAATGAATGAATGAACGAACGAACAAACAAACAAACAAACAAACAAACAAACAAACAAACCAGCCAGCCAGCCAGCCAGCCAGCCAGCCAGCCAGCCAGCCAGCCAGCCAACCAACCAATCAATCAAATCAATCAATCAATCCAATTAATTTAAAAACTGATTAATCTAAAGCCCCTGTGACATTAAACATCAATCATTCCCATTCACACAACAAACATACATTACATTCTTTGGCCAGGGAGCTAGGGTCTAATGCTTCCATGCCTGGCGACATAGATGAGTCTCATTGACAGGACCTGGAGTTGGCCTTCTCCAGGTCCTGTCAATGAGGCTCTGCCTCTCTGGAATCAGCTCCCCCAGAGATTCGCACTGCCCCCACCCTCCTTACCTTCTGCAAGAGTCTGAAGACTCATCTATATCGTATACAATGAGCTAACAATATTTATATACATGATACTAGTAAGAGAAAAATATTAGGAGAGGGGATGGAAGGCACACTGGTGCACTTATGTGTGCCCCTTACTGACCTCTTAGGAATTGGGTGAGGTCAACAGTGGATAGTATAAGGCAGGGATGGGCTGCTCCCCAGATGGGGGGGGAATGCAGTGGGGTAGCGAAAATGGAGCTCCACTCCAGACAGTCCCTCTTTTCAATCATTTGTCCTTCGTCCCACGGTGTTTTCAAAATGTCCTGATTTTGGAATGAAGAAGAGGATGGCCAGTGGTGGGGGGAGAGCAGGAGGAGAAAAACCGGGGAAGGAAACCATTTCTAGATTTAAAAAAGTCACTGTTCTCACCATTATAAAGGGATAGCCAGGACACAACACAAAAAGCCAATGAAAACCATAGCAGCCGCTGCCGCAAGGAGCCAAGAAACCCTTAATCTTCTCTCTCCCCCCCCCCTTTTGGTAGTAGGGAAAAGGCTGCTGTGAAATTCTCTTGCTGTTTTCTGTAGATTTGAGTGCATTAAAAAAATTTGTTGGCTTTTTGTGTTGTGTCCTGGCTATCCCTTTATAACGATTCCTGACCTGAGCAGCCTCCACCTTTCCAATGGCTCCCTTTCACCTACAGCAAGAACAGTGAGTGACTTTTTTTTCCTTTCCCGGTTTTTCTAATATGATCCTGAGTTCCCCTCCCTCCTTCCCAAAACCCCCAATGGTTCCTGTGTGTTCTGTCTGTTCCTTCCCACTTCGGCCATGGCATGGCCAGAAACTTTCCCAAACGTTTGTGCATTCCAACAGACTGGGGGAGGGGAGGTGGGAATAAGGATTCAGCCCATTGAGAGAGAGAAATAGAAATGGGGGGAGGAAGAGAAAGAGAGAAAGAGGGACAGAGAGAGAGAGAGAAAGAAAGAGAGGAAGGAAGGAAGAGAGAGAATGAAAGAGGGAGGGAGAGAGGGAAAGGGAGGGAGAAAGAGAGAGAAAAAAAGAAAGATTTTTTTTTGCTCCATATAGACCAATTTTTTAATCAAGAACCTCCCCCCCCCCGGGCAATGGTGTCCCTCTTTACCAATGTAAAAATGTGGACACTTTAGCATAAGCCACGCCCACAGTGTGGTAGTAAAAAAAATGGTAGCCCTTCATTGGTCTAAGGCAGTGGTCCCCAAACTACAGCCCGTGGGCCACATGCAGCCCGCTGAGGCCATTTATCTGGCCCGCGGATCTTTTCCAAGGCCACTCTGGAAAAGCAGTGAGAACGTCCCCTTCAATCTTATCTCACCCAAGGTAAAGTAAGGCTTGCTGAAAGCCAAGCTGGGCACAACACACATACATACACACACACACCTCCTCCTCCTCTTTGAGTTGCTAGCTCCTGTTTTCTGAATGGGGATTGAATGGGAGTCCGGGGTTGGAGGGTGGAGACTTCTTGGGTGAGTCCTCCACGGGGAGAGAAGAGGGAGGGTGAAAGAGGGAAAAGAGAGAGAGAGAAGTGGAGAGAAAGAAAGAAAAGGGAAAAAGAGCAAGGGAAGGAAGTGGAGAGGAAGGAGGGAGGGAAGGGAAGGAGGGGGAGAAAGAGAGGGAGAGAGAAAGGGAGGGAGGAAGAGAGATAGCAAGAGAGAGAGTGAGAAAGAAAGAGCAAGAAACAGAAAGAAAGCAAGAGAGAGAGCAAGAGAGAGAGAGAGAAAGAAAACAAGAGAGAGAGAAAGCAAGACAGACAGAGAGAGAGAGAGAGAGAGAGAGAGAGAGAGAGAGAGAGAGAGAAATAAGGTATGTGAAACATAGAAACATAGAAACATAGAAGTCTGACGGCAGAAAAAGACCTCATGGTCCATCTAGTCTGCCCTTATACTATTTTCTGTATTTTATCTTAGGATGGATATATGTTTATCCCAGGCATGTTTAAATTCAGTTACTGTGGATTTATCTACCACATCTGCTGGAAGTTTGTTCCAAGGATCTACTACTCTTTCAGTAAAATAATATTTTCTCATGTTGCTTTTGATCTTTCCCCCAACTAACTTCAGATTGTGTCCCCTTGTTCTTGTGTTCACTTTCCTATTAAAAACACTTCCCTCCTGGACCTTATTTAACCCTTTAATATATTTAAATGTTTCGATCATGTCCCCCATTTTCCTTCTGTCCTCCAGACTATACAGATTGAGTTCATTAAGTCTTTCCTGATACGTTTTATGCTTAAGACCTTCCACCATTCTTGTAGCCCGTCTTTGGACCCGTTCAATTTTGTCAATATCTTTTTGTAGGTGAGGTCTCCAGAACTGAACACAGTATTCCAAATGAGGTCTCACCAGCATTCTATATAGTGGGATCATAATCTCCCTCTTCCTGCTTGTTATACCTCTAGCTATGCAGCCAAGCATCCTACTTGCTTTCCCTACCGCCTGACTGCACTGTTCATCCATTTTGAGACTGTCAGAAATCACTACCCCTAAATCCTTTTCTTTTGAAGTATTTGCCAACACTGAACTGCCAATACAATACTCAGATTGAGCATTCCTTTTCCCCAAGTGCATTATTTTACATTTGGAAACATTAAACTGCAGTTTCCATTGCTTAGACCATTTATCTAGTAAAGCTAAATCATTTACCATATTACAGACGCCTCCAGGAATATCAACCCTATTGCACACTTTAGAGTCATCGGCAAATAGGCAAACCTTCCCTACCAAACCTTCCCCTATGTCACTCACAAATATATTAAAAAGAATAGGACCCAGAACAGATCCTTGTGGCACACCGCTTGTAACCTGACTCTGCTCAGAATACTCGCCATTAACAATAACTCTCTGATGTCTACGCGCAGTGCAGTGATGTCTATGTGCAGTGTGCATAGGAATCTGTTCACATGTTTTTTTATAGTCCGGCCCTCCAACAGTCTGAGGGACAGGGAACTGGCCCCCTGTGTAAAAAGTTGGGGACCCCTGGTCTAAGAGTAAAGTTTTGATGGTTGATGATACTAGGTGATGATACTACAGAGTGATGATAGGTGATGATACTACAGAGTCAGATAGTGAGTTCCATGCATTAACTACTTGGTTACTAATGTCAAATTTCCTACAGTCGAGTTTGGAGCAGTTTACTTTGAGTTTGTATCTGTTGTGTGCTCATGTATTGTTGTGGTTGAAGCTGAAGTAGTTGTTGATGGGAAGGACATTGTAGCAGATGATTTTATGGGCTATGCTTAGGTCATATTTAAGGCAACTTATTTCTAAGCTTTCTAAACTTAGGATTGTTAAATCTGGTTGCGTAGGGTATTCTGTGGCAAGTGGAGGAGTGAAGGGCTCTTCTAGTAAAGTATCTCTGGATGTTTTATAAGCTGTTTATGTCCGAAGTGTTGAGTGGGTTCCAGATAAATGAGCTAGATTCAAGGATTGGTTCAGTGAAAGTTTTGTATGCTCTGGTTAGTAGTGTGCTATTACCATAGAAGAAACTATGTAGAATTAGGTTCCTATGAAGCTACATTAATAGAGGTAACCCCCCCTCCCAATAATAAATCTGTTAATCTTTCTAGGCAAATATATTTAATAATTGTGCTTCCTATGAATGAGCAGCATGATGGCCTAGTGGTAAAGATACTTGCCTCCCACTTGAAAGCCTAAGAATTCAATCCTAAGCAGCAGCAGATGTTTATCTCTCCGAGTGAGCAAAGAAAAATATATCTGCTACGAACTCCATATGGCATCAGGAAGGGCATTCATTGGCTGCCGATTAGTTTCTGGTCACAATTCAAAGTGTTGGTAATGACCTATAAAGCCCTATATGGGATTGGACCAGAATACCTTCGGGACTGTCTTCTGCCACATGAAACCCAGTGGCTGATAAGGTCCCACAGAGTTGGCCTTCTCTGGGCCCCGTCAACCAGACCAGCGTTTCCCAACCGGTGTGCCACGGCACACTAGTGTGCCGTGAGACACGGCCAGGTGTGCCGCGAAGCTAGGACTTAGAGAAGCTCCAGCTGGGCGGGGTGCTGCCAGTGCTGGACCGCCGTATCTGGCGTTCTCCTGCTGGGCCCCAAAGAAGGAAGGTGGGGAAAAGGAGGCAGGGGCGGGGAGGTGCGGCAGTAGGAGTAAAGGAAGCCGCGGCCACCCCTGCCTCCCCACGGTGCCTCCGGCCAAATGCGCCCCTGGCTTCTCCGCCCTGCCCCATTGCCCGCCCGATCCACCCACTCTCCTCCGCCGCCATCGCCTCCTGTCTTGGGGCGCGATCTGCCCCCTCTCCTCCGCCACCGCCTCCTGTCTTGGGGCGCGATCCGCCCCCTCTCCTCCTCCGCCGCCTTCTGCCTTGGGGCGCGATCCTCCCCCTCTCCTCCGCCGCCACCTCCTCCCTTGGGGTGAGCAATCCGGGAGTCCGGGACTGTGTGGCTTTGCACCATGAAGAGAAAACGGCAGCAGGGAAATGTCGGCTGGGCTAACGGGAGGCGGCACGTGGCCGGGCGCTGGGGAGGTCTGGGAGGGCGAGGGGCTCTGGCTCTCTCTCTCTCTTTCTTTTTCTCTCTGTTGCCAGCGTAGTGAACGAGAGAGAAAGAGAGAGAGAGAAAAAGGAGGGGAGAGAGAATGAGAGAGAAAGCAAGCAAGAGAAAGAGAGGGAAAGAAAGCAAGAGAGAGAGAGAAAGAGAGGGGGGAAGGAGGGAGAGGGAAAGACAGAGGGAGGGAAGGAGGGAGAGAGAAAGAGAGCAAAAAGAGAGAAAGAAAGAAAGAGGGATGGAGAGAGAGAAAGAAGGGAAGGAAGGAAGAGAGAGAAAGAGGGAGGGAGAAATAGAGTGAAATGGAGGAAGATATTTTTTTTGTCCAAACTTTTCTTTAGCCCCCCCGCCCCCCCTGCCCCCCCTGCCCCCCCCCCCCCCCGTTCAGTGTTCCCCAGAATTTTGAAAATATGAATAATGTGCCGCGGCTCAAAAAAGGTTGGGAAACACTGAACTAGACAATGTCGTCTGGCGGGACCCAGGAGAAGAGCCTTCTCTGTGGCGGCCCCGGCCCTCTCAAATCAACTCCCCCTGGAGATTAGAACTGCCCCCACCCTCCTTGCCTTTCGTAAGTTATTGAAGACCCATTTATGTCGCCAGTCATGGGGTAATTGAGGGACCCCCAGGCTATTATGGTTTATGAATGGTATCACTGAGTTGTATGGTTTTTTAATGATATGGGTTTTAGATGTTTTTTAAATATTGGATTTGTATATTGTTTATTACTGTTGTGAGCCATTCCAAGTCTTCAGAGAGTGACAACAAACAAATCTAATAAATTATTATTATTATTATTATTATTATTATTATTATTATTATTATGTCAGTACAACACAGCAAACGAGATCACTATGCTGGATTTCGTATTTCATCACCAATCGGGCGCCTCCCAAGCACCTAGGACTGCCAAGCACCTAGGACTGCGTGATGTAGCGGTGAATTATCCATCTTTGATATCCGTGTTTTTCAGGCTCTGAGTTGTAATAACATTTCATGATTGTGCGATTCTCTGACATTGAGAATTTCTGCCGCTTTTTGATTTGTAAGCTTTGTTTGTTTTGTTCCTGTAGCTCATTTGTCGATGGCTGCCCAGGTTCCACAGCAGCCATCGCGGTCCTTTTTATCCTGGGCGACGACCGAGCCAGTATGGACTTCTTTTTGTTTTGTCTCTCCATTAGTTTAAATAGGTTAGGTAGGTTTAGTCTGGCAACTCTGCTTTGACCACTCCTGCAAGATTAGACCTCCCAGTAGTTTACACTACCACCGGCACAGCTCTCAGCTTCATGGAAGCACACAAGCCCCACTACCATGACAAGGCGTATCCAGCAGTGGGGATTATTATTATTATTATTATTATTATTATTATTATTATTATTATTATTATTATTATTATTAATTTATTATCCAGTAAATGCTCAGATCCATCCAATCACGCTGACTTTATCCCAAATTAAGGGAATACATGGTTGTGAAGAGAGGGGGGGGTTATTTTAGTTTTTGATGAGGGTTCTGAACATTAGAGAGGACTTCTTCTAGGAGTTCCTCCAGTTTGATAGACCTTAGCAATGTGCACATGTGCCACATGCATGCACACACACCACACACATACACACACAGATACACAAAGAGAGAGAGAGAGGGAGAGAGATATTATATATGCTTCTTAATCTTTTTAAAAAGTTTTGGTTCTACCGCTAACAAATGCTTTTGTGAAAATGCTAATAGTGCTATCTGTTAATCTAGAAAGATTAAAAGATTCATTGCTTACCTCTAATAATGTAGGTTTAATATGAAGGTTCTACAAATTACATTCAAACTCACTCTTATCCCAGGACATCTCCCAATTTCATAGATTACTAGAAATATAGCTGCATTGTTTAAAAAGAAAATGGTATTCTTTATTATTTATTTAATAGATTTGTATGCCGCCCCTCTCCATAGATTCTTATTATTCTTATCTTCTTTCTCTGGCAATAATAAAAAATGCATCTTGAGAAACTTCCAGTTATCAGCTGTTCTCCAAAGAAGGTATTTCTTGAAATGTAAATGGACAGAATATTAAAGAAATACTGTTTGTTTTTCTCAGATACAAAAAAATGCACCAAGTGTCTGGATAATAAATATCCCAATAAAGACCGAGTCCAATGTATCCCCAAAGTTCAATCCTTCTTGTCTTATGAAGAATATTTGGGCATCATCCTGTCCACTTTTTCACTACTCTTGTTCCTAACCACAAGCCTTCTCTTAATTATATTCATTAAATACAAAGAAACTCCCATTGTCAAAGCTAACAACCGAGACCTCTCCTACATCCTCCTGGTGTCCCTCATGGTTTGTTCCTTGTCTCCTCTTCTCTTCGTTGGTCAGCCAAGGAAATCCACTTGTCTTCTCCGACAAACAGTCTTCAGCATCATCTTCTCAGTTGCCGTTTCTTCTCTCTTGGCCAAAACGATTACTGTGGTGCTGGCTTTCCTGGCCACAAAACCAGGCAACCGTGTGAAGAGATGGTTGGGGAAGCGTTTGGCCAACTCCATCGTCCTTTCTTGTTCTAGTGTCCAAATTATCATCTGCTCCACCTGGATGGGAATTTCTCCCCCATTTCCTGACTCTGACCTCCACTCTCAGCCTGGAGTGATCATCCTGCAATGTAATGAGGGTTCTGATGTCATGTTCTATATCACCCTAAGCTACCTGGGTTTCCTGGCTGCCATCTGCTTCACAGTAGCATTCCTGGCCAGGAATCTGCCCGGGTCCTTCAATGAGGCCAAGCTAATCACCTTCAGCATGCTGGTCTTCTGCAGTGTCTGGGTAACTTTTGTGCCCACCTACCTGAGCACCAAAGGGAAATATATGGTGGCTGTGCAGGTCTTCTCAATCCTGACCTCCAATGCTTGTCTGCTGAGCTTCATCTTTATCCCCAAATGCTACATTATAATTCTGAGGCCGGAGCTGAATACAAAGGAGCATCTTACAGCCAGAAAAAATATGGAAATGTGAGATAGAGAAATTTCCAACAGGCCTAATCTAGAAAATCATCCAAGATTTTCTCCATGCATGAATAAACCAATGATTTTGCTCTTAGGAATTTGGAAAAGATCTTATACCAAACAAACGCTCTTCCTCATAACACATATAAGCACTGCAGTCAGAATCTCATTGGCACAAACATGGAAAAATGAACAAACTCCATCAGAGAGCTTAATTATTGATAAAATATATACATGTATTGAGATGGATGAAATGACAAATTCAATTAAGGGGATTGAAAGTAAAAAATCTAAACGAATTTGGGAAAAATGGCACGAATGGATTCGAAATAAAGACTGAAAATGTAACAATACAAAGTATCAGTATACAAAAGAAGGATAATAATTACCTTAGGAAATATGACTTTTATTACTCTTTTTCTTCTCAATGTATCTCTTTCTATATTAATTAGTAAAATTTACTTATGATAATTATATGTAAATATACAAAATATAAAGAAAGGTATCAGAAAGGTAATAGAAATGGATTAAGATCTGTTAAACTAGAACAAAACATGTGAGAAATATTGCTTTTACTCTTTATTCTTTTACTTTTTTTCTTTTTTATTTCTGGAAAACAATAAAGATCCATCCTTTTAGGTTAGAATTGTAAGAGGTCACTGATCTCTTTTGAGCATTTGAACTGTCGTATCTGTCCTGTGTCTTTAGCTTAGTTGAATCCTGAAATGTCCCCTAAGATATTTTAAACATGACACTTGTGCAATGGAAATCTTGCTGATATGCCAGAAATAATTATGATAGGAATTGTAAAAATGCCATTTTTCTAGCTGTATGTTACTTTATCTGAAATTGGGATTCTTTGTTATATGGAACTCAAGATCTTAGCATCATATAAGTTAGAAGAGCAGGGAATCACGTCCAGCCAGATTTGGATTCAGATTTCATTTCTATTTAGTTACTATTTAAATTTATATGCCACCCCATTCCAACAGGAATCTGGGTGGCTAACAATAATCACAATTACTAAAATAGTGTAAAGATAAGACAATAGAAAACAATTAATATAAAATACATTGAAATCCTTAAAAACCTACATACACTCAGTCATTCCTAATCCCAGGCTGCCAGAAAAGCCAGGTCTTTACTGCTTTCCCGAAGACCGGCAGGGTGGGGATGGTACGGATTTCTGGAAGCAGTTGATTCCAAAGAGTCAGAACCACCACAATGTCAGCTGACATTGTTTGGCAGATGGGACCTGGAGAAGGCCAACTCTGTGGGCCTTTATTGGTCACCGTAAGGGCAGTGAATTATTATTGTTGTTGTTGTTGTTGTTGTTGTTGTTGTTATTATTATTATTATTATTATTATTATTATTATTTATTGGATTTGTATGCCGCCCCTCTCCGCAGACTCGGGGCGGCTAACAACAGTGGAAAAACAACATGAACAATCCAATTAATAAAAACAACTAAAAAACCCTTATTATAAAAAACCAAACATACCATGCATAACTTGTAACAGCCTAGGGGGAAAGGATAACTTAACTCCCCCATGCCTGGCGACAAAGGTGGGTCTTAAGTAATTTGCGAAAGACAAGGAGGGTGGGGGCCATTCTAATCTCTGGGGGGAGTTGGTTCCAGAGGGCCAGGGCCGCCACAGAGAAGGCTCTTCCCCTGGGGCCCGCCAAATGACATTGTTTGGTCAATGGGACCCGGAGAAGGCCAATTCTGTGGGACCTTATCGGCCGCTGGGATTCATGCGGTAGAAGGCAGTTCCGGATGTATTCTGGCCCAATGCCATGTAGGGCTTTAAAGGTCATTACCAACACTTTGAATTGTGACCGGAAACCCATCGGCAGCCAGTGCAGGCCACGGAGTGTTGAAGAAACGTGGGTGAATCTAGGAAGCCCCACAATGGCTCTCGCGGCTGCATTCTGCATGATCTAAAGTTTCCAAACACTTTCCAAAGGTAGCCCCATGTAGAGAGCGTTGCAGTAATCGAACCTCGAGGTGATGAGGGCATGAGTGACTGTGAGCAGTGACTCCCTGTGCAAATAGGGCCGCAACTGGTGCACCAGGCGAACCTGGGCAAATGCTCTTCAAGGGCAGCCCTGTGTGGAGTACATTGCTATAGTCAAGGCGAGAGGTGATGAGGGCATGAGTGACTGTCCAGAGC
Source organism: Erythrolamprus reginae (assembly GCF_031021105.1). Classification (NCBI taxonomy): domain Eukaryota; kingdom Metazoa; phylum Chordata; class Lepidosauria; order Squamata; family Dipsadidae; genus Erythrolamprus; species Erythrolamprus reginae. The sequence goes on from NC_091951.1 coordinate 6,871,972, forward strand.
ACCTCCTGATCTAGGTAGGGTTGCTACTCCCTAGCCACAGCTGAGAGATGTTGCTCCAATTTTCAGTTGTGGATCTAGGAGGACACCCAAGTTGTGAACCCTATCTGAGGAGGGAATCTCTCCTTTCCCCCCCCAGAACTATAGACAGACAGATGAAATAATCCTTAGGAGGATGGACCCACAGCCACTCAGTCTTGTTGGGGTGGAGCTTTAGCCTGTTAACTCACATCAGACCCTATTATTTCAAGAAACTATTGAAAACAATTAGAACAGGTGGAAATAATTTCCATATAAAATATTCATTAATAACTCAAATACTTTATGAATTGCAGCATGTACTTGATAGTAAATCTTTTTCTGTTGAAATGAATTTTGATCTTTTCCTTGATCAATTTTCCCTACCAACTTCTAAAATGATAGATTGTTTTCCAAATATGTGAATGGAAAGAAATGGGTAGGCTCATGATATATTTAATGCTTGCTGAAATAAACACCATTACTTACTTGGCCATGATTAGATTCTTACGTGACTATGATAGCTAATGCAATCTTTGAATATTGGTTGGACTGTACTAAAATCCATGCGAGGAGTGACAAGTTGCCTTTGGGAAGCTTGAGATGATGGCACATAGCTTCTCCAATGCGCTGCTTCACTAAACTGACATGCAATTGAAATGTACAGCTGAGCATCATCATTGTAGGTAACTCACCCCATGTTGTTGGATGATCTTACCCAGTGGTTTCTTTTTTAAAAAACAAAAATCTTTATTAAATATGTACTTTAAAAAACACAACAAAAACAAGAAATAACAAAGGTAAATTTAATGCATGATATCACGATCATATGCATCATATTAAAACAGAGACAGAAGAAAAGAAAGAAGGGAAAAGAAATAAAAAAGGTACAGTGAAAAATCATGATAGAGAAAGAAAGAAAGGGGTTATAGAAAGGAGAATGGGAGAAAGAGAGCATGCCAGCTATTTAGCTGTAATATAGCAGTAATATACGACCTCTGATTTAAATGTGTAGTTGGTATAAATTTCCCTTCACTTTTATTTGCTCATGGTGTGTTCTGTCGAGCTCTCTGGTAGAATCCTCCCAAAAATTCACAGGTACAAATTTCTGACACACACACGTTTGCAAATTCAAAACAATGTTCTTTATAATGAAAATTCACTTAAACCAAGCCCTCTTTTGGTATAGCAAAGAGCACTCATCTCCAAACAAACTGTTAATTTGTACAAGTCCCTTATCAGTTCTGTGATACTTAGCTTGCAGCTGTGAGGCAATGCACAGTCCTTCTTCTTTCACAAAGTGATACACACTTTGCTCTGGTTTAGTTTCAAAGCGGGGGAAAATCAGCACACAAAAAGTCAAAGTCAGTAAAGCAGTCACGAAACACAACGATCGGATAATCCTCCACAATGGCCAAAACCACAGGCTGCTATTTAAAGCAGCCTCACTAATGACCACAGCCCCACCCAACCACAGGTAGCCTCATTTTCTTTGATAATAATCTCTCAGTTGTTGCCTATGCATCTCTCTCCGCATGCAAGGCTGTATCATTAACTCTTGTTCTGAATCCAAGGAGGAGCTAGATCTCCTTCTGAGCTGTCTACCCCACTCTCCTCCTCCCTGTCACTCATGTCTTCTTGGTCAGAGGAGCCTTCATCAGCAGATTCCACCGGGGGCAAAACAGGCCTGCAGCATCTGGATGTCTCCCCCACATCCACAGTCCTTGGGGCAAGAGCAGGGCCAGAGCTAACCACAACATGGTGTAGTATTAATTAGTTTTAATAAATATAAGTAATGCTTATCTAATGAGTGTGTTATTGTCTAATATGGTCAATATTTTGATCTCCCAGTGGTTTCATGTAGATATTGAATAGGAGATGAGAGAGGACCGACCTCTGAAGCACCTCTTGAGGAGGGACCTCATAACCACTTCCTTTAAAGGTTGTGGAAAAGACCCCTTACTCAAGGAAGCATTGACTAACACCTGGAGCCAGCCTCATGTCACCCCCCTACTGGCTGAAACCAGCCAGAAGGGACATGGGTCCAACAAACAAGTAGAGGCACTCATCACTCCTATGGCCTTGTCCACTTCATCAGGAGTCACAGGATGAAACTCATCCCACACAACAGGACTAGGATCAGCCCCATTCATCTCAGTTGACATTGTTCTGTGGTAGCAAAAACTTCAGAAGAGAAAGATTTAGGGGTAGTGATTTCTCAAAATGGGTGAACAGTGCAGTCGGCCAGTAGGAAAAGCAAGTAGGATGCTTGGCTGCATAGCTAAAGGTATAACAAGCAGGAAGAAGGAGATTGTGATCCCGCTATATAGAGCGCTAGTGAGACCACATTTGGAATACTGTGTTCAGTTCTGGAGGTCTCACCTACAAAAAGATATTGACAAAATTGAATGCGTCTAAAGATGGGCTACAAGAATGGTGGAAGGTCTTAAGCATAAAACGTATCAGGAAAGACTTAATGAACTCAATCTGTATAGTCTGGAGGACATAAGGAAAAGGGGGGACATGATCGAAACATTAAAGGGTTAAATAAGGTTCAGGAGGGAAGTGTTTTTAATAGGAAAGTGAACACAAGAACAAGGGGACACAATCTGAAGTTAGTTGGGGGAAAGATCAAAAGCAACATGAGAAAATATTATTTTACTGAAAGAGTAGTAGATGCTTGGAACAAACCTCCAGCAGACGTGGTTGGTAAATCCACAGTAACTGAATTTAACCCTGCTGTTCTGTTCGGGTCGTATGCGACCCGAAGCCAAGTTTGAGTCCCTGTAAAAAAAATTTCCCTGCATATCTGAAACTTGAAATTTCATGACTTTTCATCATTTCAGTGGTTCTCTCTATGAGAATTTTTTTGGGGGGTGGGGGGCTTAGTTTTTGCTGGGCAAAAAAAGTTACAAATCTTCTGTTCCCGGGTCACCCTGACCCGGACCGAAAACTCTTCATTTGCAGTGCTTATGTTTGGTCTTTTTGAAAGCTTTTTTCACTTGGAAAGTAGTCTGAACATTTCTGCACACAATGATATGAAAATTGAAATGAAAAAAGTAAATCTTATTGGTTTATTTTGCGGATATAATGCATGCCCCCCCATTTTTGTGAAATATTTTTCAATTTATGGATAGTTTTGCTTGCAAAATGCATTCTATTTTACTAAAGTTGGTGTGGGATTGGTAGCTTGAACATTTCTGAATATAAGAAAAATATAAAGGAACTGAAAAAAATGATTCTTATTGGTTTTTTAATATCAGAAATAAGCCCCCCCCCCGGCTGCTTGCAACCATTTTCACTTTTTATTTTTTTATGCTCCAAATCCGAAATATTCTTTAAAATCTTAGGCATTCATTTACTCAATTTAACAATGCTGATCATCAAAAAAATATTTGTGGGGGTGGGGGGAAATTTTTTTTTTCTGGGCAAAAAAAAAGTCACGTTTAGTCTGTTCGGGTCATATAGACCCGGACCAAAATGATTTTTTTTAGGTACTTGAATTTGGTCTTTTAGAAAACTTTTTCAACTGGAAAACTAGTTTGAACATTTATGAACATAATGATATGAAAATTGAACTGGAAAAATTGAGACTTATATTTTTATTTTGATCAAAAAGCCCCTCCCCCATCCTTTTTTAATTTCGTGTCAATTTCTATTTTTTAAGGCTACAAATCCCTAAGGAATTTTCCCCAAAAAGGTTTGATATACTAAATTGAACATTTCTGAATATAAGAAAAATATAAATGAACTGAAAAAAATGGTTCTTATTGGTTTATTTTTGCCACAAAAGGGCCACCCCCACCCCCCGGCCTTGCTATGTACCATTATTGTCACTGTTTATACATATTTGTCTAGAAATATTTGAAATATCCTTTTGAAAATCAACCACATTGTAGCCAGAGAACTAATTTTATGAAACAAACCCATTTTACTAAAAAAAAGTATGTAAGTTTGAAATTAACAGCATAATTTTTATATAAATTGAAATAATTGAACACGGGGGGAGGCATACCTTTATGTGCAAAATAAACCAATATGCATCAATTTTTCCAGTTCAATTTTCATATCATTATGTTCAGAAATGTTCAAGCTACCAATCCCACACCAACTTTAGTAAAATAGAATGTATTTTGCTAGCAAAACTATCCATAAAGTGAAGACTATTTAAAAAAAACGGGGGGGGGGCGTGCATTTCATCAACAAAATAAACCAATATGCATCAATTTTTCCAGTTCAATTTTCATATCATTATGTTCAGAAATGTTCAAGCTACCAATCTCATACCAACTTTAGTTGGTATGAGATTAGCAGGCATAATTATCAATAAACCTAAAGAAAATTCACAAAAACGGGGGGGGGGGGAGGCATATTTATGTGCAAAATAAACCAATAAGGATTAATTTCTTCAGTTCAATTTTCATATCATTGTGTGCAGAAATGTTTAGACTACTTTCCAAGTGAACAAAGTATTCAAATTGACCAAACATAAGCACTGCAAATGAAGAGTTTTCGGTCCGGGTCAGGGTGACCCGGGAACAGAAGATTTGTTACTTTTCTTAAACAGAACAGCAGGGTTAAACATGCCTGGGATAAACATATATCCATCCTAAAATAAAATATAGGAAATAGTATAAGGGCAGAGTAGATGGACCATGAGCATAGATCCCTGTAAGCTGAGTTATGTGCCATAGCATGCTTAGCTGCAGCTCTCAGCGCGCATATTTTTTACCCTGCCCAGGAGCCAATAGCCTACCTTTTGCAAAAGCCTACCTTTGGCGATTGGCTCCTGGGCAGGGTTCAAAACCTGAAAAACGCAGCTAAGTCTGGAGGACAGAAGGAGTCTGGAGGACAGAAGGAAAAGGGGGGGACATGATCGAAACATTTAAATATATTAAAGGGTTAAATAAGGTCCAGGAGGGAAGTGTTTTTAATAGGAAAGTGAACACAAGAACAAGGGGACACAATCTGAAGTTAGTTGGGGGAAAGATCAAAAGCAACATGAGAAAATATTATTTTACTGAAAGAGTAGTAGATCCTTGGAACAAACTTCCAGCAGACGTGGTAGATAAATCCACAGTAACTGAATTTAAACATGCCTGGGATAAACATATATCCATCCTAAGATAAAATACAGAAAATAGTATAAGGGCAGACTAGATGGACCAGGAGGTTTTTTTCTGCCGTCAGACTTCTATGTTTCTATGTTTCTATGTTTCTAAGTGCGCCATGGCTAAGTGCGCGTGGGGGGAGCTTCCCTGGCGGCAGCAGCAGCAGCACCAGGAGTAGCCACCTCACAGCTGACCACCTTGCCGCTGCTACCGCCGGCAACCTTCCCTTCCCTCCGGGCCCCAAAGCTCACACCCTGTCACCGCCAGGGAAGCTCCAGCCGGGCGGAGCGTAAAACATGAAGAAAAGGTCAGCTGTGAGGCGGCACCCCCCCTCCCCGCCTTTCCGCGGGACCTTTTCTTCCTGTTTTACGGTGCGCTCCGCCCAGCTGTGAGACCTAAGCGGACACTGTGATTCATGCGGCAGGTGGTCCTTCAAGTAATCTGGTCCAATGCCATGTAGGGCTTTATAGATCATAACCAACACTTTGAATTGCATCCGGAAACCAATTGGCAGCCAGTGCAGTCCATGGAGTGCTGAAGAAACATGGGCATACCTTATTAGGTTATAAAAAAAAGAAAACAGGGAAAAGGGGGATGGGAATACAAAAAAGAGAAGTGGGAGGGGGATGGGGTAAACAGTATTTTATACAGCAGTTTATATATATTATTGTATGTACATTCCAAATATTTGTCTATATGTAAATATTTTGTATTCAATATTCTTATTTGTATAATCTTATAGCTGTAATATTTAATAGTCCAAGAATAACATGGAAAGAAAAGGTGATTGGAGGTGGGATAGAAAAGGAAAGAGGGAAGAAAGAAAAGAAGAAGAAAGAGAGAAGAAAGAGAAAAAGAGAGGAGGAGGAGTACCTGCAAACTAGAAGGCATTTAGATTGTGACGGCTTAGTTTGATTATGTTTGTTATTTTTGTTAGTGAGAAGTAGTTAGAGATATTAGTAAGTTACTAATAATTATCAAGTGGATTTAACTCAGACAGGGATTGTATTGATTTTGGTCTGAATTTCTATTGTGTATATCTTTATTTTGGTTTATATTAAGAGATTTTAATTAGTTTTTGTTTTATTGTCTTTAAAGTTAGATAACCATCTGAACCATTTCTCCCAGGCCTTATAGAACTCTGAATCATTTTTGTTTTGAATTTCCATTGTTAGTTTTGATAGTTCTGCACATTCCATAATTTTACTGATGATGGTTAAATTTATCGGAATGTCTTCTTTTTTCCAATGCTGTGCGTATGTTAATCTGGCAGCCGTTAGTATTTGGATAATAAGGTATCTGTCTTCTTTACTTAGTTTCTGTCTAAAAATGCCCAGAAGGAATAGTTCTGGTTTAGTTATTATCTTTGTCAATATGACTTGGTCCATTATTCTTTTAATTTGTGTCCAAAATTTATGGACGTATGTACAAGTCCACCACATATGATAGTATTTATAGAGAAATGCTTTCAACATATCACTGAGATAAATATTTTAGCACCTAAATTGTGTTTCCTCTCAGGTTGATCAGAAAGAATGGAAATTCATTTCCTAGCCCTAAAGAGGCAGAAGGTTCTTAAGAACAAGGAATATTTCTAATAACAACATTTATTAACAATGTTTTCAACCTGCACCAATCTTTACTGATGGGGAACAGCAAGTCAAACCTATACATGTGAAATACAATACAAACCATATTCATTTGATTAATTTCATGTCGTTGTTTATCTTTATTTAGTATTATTTATCATAAATAAATGAACAAAATTGTTCAGATATAATAATTCATGCTTCAAATACTTTTGAAGTATGTCATTGTGTTCTGAAACTATCAGGTAAAAAGAGATTATTGTATTTTAAATATACTAAAAAGAAAAAATTAAACAAATGTAAAAATAGTTCTTGGGAATGAGAAGCCAAAGTAAAACAGAGTAATACATTTTGAGGTCTATTTTTATTTAAAAAATCATTTTGGAAAGCAATTGTTCAGCCTTTGGTTTTGTCACAACTACATAAATCTAACCTGTGATAATAGGGAAAAAAGTTTCAGATCAATTTCTTAAAATGCAACATACCAAACTAAATTATTTTGTGTTGCAGAATCCTAAAGTATCATCCATCCATCCATCCATCCATCCATCCATCCATCCATCCATCCATCCATCCATCCATATCTATCTATCTATCTATCTATCTATCTATCTATCTATCTATCTATCTATCTATCTATCTTAGAACAAAAAGCAATGGGTGGAAACTAAACAAGGAGAGAAGCAACTTAGAACTAAGGAGAAATTTCCTGACAGAACAATTAATCAGTGGAACAACTTGCCTACAAATGTTGTGAATGCTCCAAAACTGGAAGTTTTTAAGAAGATGTTGGATAACCATTTGTCTGAAGTGGGACAGGGTTTCCTGCCTAAACAGGGGGTTGGACTAGAAGATCTCCAAGGTCCCTTCCAACTTGTTTTATTATTATTATTATTATTATTATTATTATTATTATTATTGTTGTTGTTGTTGTTGTTGTTGTTGTTGTTGTTATTAATAATATTATTATTTCATCTATCTATCTATCTATCTATCTATCTATCTATCTATCTATCTATCTATCTATCTATCTATCTACCTATCTACCTACCTACCTACCCACCCACCCACCCCATCCATCCATCCATCCATCCATCTGTAGTGGATTGCAGCTCGTTTAGACCAGTTCACCCATACTGATGGTGAAAAGCAGCTGGCAAAGAACCCTCTGTATATGCGCAGAGACTTCTGCACATGTACAGAAGGTCATTTCCCTCATGCGACATAGGCAAAAGGTGCACTTTTGATGTAATGCAAACTGTGAAATATGTGCCACATTCTTATTTTACTTTTAAAACAAGCTGTTCCTTTATGTTGAGATCTGGCCTCAGGATAATAATATAGCACTTGGGAAAGAAGATGCAGGCCAACAGCCCAGCACTAGAAACCAAGATGGAGAAGACCTGCACAGCCACCATGTATTTCCCTTTGGTGCTCAGGTAGGTGGGTACAAAAGAGATCCAGACACTGCAGAAGACCAACATGCTGAAAGTGATCAATTTGGCTTCATTGAAGGCTCCAGGCAGATTCCTGGCCAGGAAAGCCACAATGAAAGAGATTCCAGCCAGGAAACCCATATATCCGAGGGTTCCATAGAACATGGCAACAGACCCTTCATTGCATTTCAGGACAATCTCTCTGGGTTGGGAGTGGAAGTCAGAGTTGGGGAATGGAGGAGAGACTCCTAACCAGATGGAACAAATGAGAATTTGAATTCCAGAACAAGAAAGAACAACAGAGTTAGCCAGAGTCTTTCCCAACCACCTTCTCATGGTTTTGCCTGGCTTTGTGGCCAGGAAAGCCAACACTACTGTGATTGTTTTGGCTAAAACTGAGGAGACAGCAGTTGAGAAGACAATGCTGAAAACAGTTTGACGGAGAAGACAAGTGACTTTTCTTGGCTGGCCAATGAAGAGAAAGCAAGTCAGGAAAGAGAACAATAGGGTGATGAGGAGGATGTACGAGAGATCGCTGTTGTTGGCCTTGACTATTGGAGTTTCCAAGTATTTAATGAAGATTGCTAAGACAAGCACTGTGATTAAAGACAAGACAAGGGCAGAGGAAGCCAGGATGTTCCCCAGAAGTTCTTTGTAAGATAGGAAGGTAATGATCTTGTGGATACACTGATCTTGTTTTTCATTTGGATGCTTATTCTCTGGGCATTTGGTGCATTTTTCTGCATCTGCAAATAAGAGAGATGAAAGAACTATGGTTTATCTATCTTTTGCAATGTTGGCTTTTTCTCTTTCAGTCTACCTTGACCACTATTATCTTCCATAAATCTATCTCTCTATCTCTCTATCTCTCTATCTCTCTATCTCTCTATCTCTCTATCTCTCTATCTCTCTATCTCTCTATCTCTCTATCTCTCTATCTCTCTATCTCTCTATCTCTCTATCTCTCTATCTCTCTATCTCTCTATCTCTCTATCTCTCTATTTCTCTCTCTCTATCTCTCTATCTCTCTATCTCTCTATCTCTCTATCTCTCTATCTCTCTATCTCTCTATCTCTCTATCTCTCTCTCTATATATATATCTATCTCTCTATCTCTCTATATCTATCTCTCTATCTCTCTATCTCTATCTATCTATCTATCTATCTATCGCTCTCTATCTCTCTATATATATCTCTATCTCTCTAACTCTCTCTCTCTCTCTATCTCTCTATCTCTCTCTCTCTCTCTCTCTCTCTCTCTCTATCTATCTATCTATCTATCTATCTATCTATTTAATCTATCTATCTATCTATCTATCTATCTATCTATCTATCTATCGTGGCTTGCTGACGGTTTGGACTGGTTCACCCATACCAGTGGTGGAAATTTGCTCCCGCTCGCCAAACCGGTAGCAACCTTGATTTTATTTTTTGTTTATATTTTTCCCAGTGATCAATTTCATTAACACCTTTTATCTGAAAGTCTTTAGAACATGTACTTTGAAGTATTCTCTTTCGTGTGACTATATTTTGGCATCTTTCTCTTAATATGCTTTTTTTCAATTTATGGATAAATTGTGGAAAGAAAGTCAGCACGAAATGTACAAAGATAAATCCTTTTTTGTAAAAAAGGTACTCTTTTCTCCTCAGAAAAATACTGTAGCGATGATCTGAGGCCAAACTGGGCTTGAATGATGAGCAGTCTTTTTCTCAGATGGTTTCTTGAAACTCATCTCATGAGACTCATTATGGATCTTAAGGTAAGGAAGGCAAAAAAGAAACACCAAAATTTAGGATTAAGGATCTCTGATCATCCCCACCATGGATTTTATCAGAGTTTGTTACAAAAATCATTTCCAGAAGACACACACAGATAACTGAATCTGATGAATTCATTAACTTCTTTATATACATAATGTTCTGTCAGGCTCTCTGGTAGACTCCTCCCAAAAATTCACAGGTACAAATTTCAGACACAGACATGTTTGAAAATTCAATATCTCCAGGACCGCCTTCTGCCACATGAATCGCAGCGACCAGTTAGGTCCCACAGAGTTGGCCTTCTCCAGGTCCCGTCAACTAAACAATGTCATTTGGCGGGACCCAGGGGAAAAGCCTTCTCTGTGGTGGCCCCGACCCTTTGGAACCAACTCCCCCCGGATATTAGAGTTGCCCCCACCCTCCTAGCCTTTCGCAAGCTCCTTAAAACCCACTTCTGTCATCAGGCATGGGGGAATTGATACTTTCTCTCCCCCTAGGCTTATAAAATTTATGCATGGTATGCTAGTATGTATGATTGGTTTTTAAATTGGGGTTTTAAATTAACTTAAATATTAGATTTGTTTATATTGTATTATTATTGCTGTGAGCCGCCCCGAGTCTGCGGAGAGGGGCGGCATACAAATCTGATTAATAAATAAAACAATGGTCTTTATAATGAAAATTCCCTTAACCTAAGCCCTCTTTTGGTATAGCAAAGAGCACTGGTCTCCAAACAAACTGGTAATTTGTACAAGTCCCTTATCAGTTCTGTGATACTTAGCTTGCGGCTGTGAGGCAATTCACGGTCCTTCTTCTTTCACAAAGAGAAACACACTTTGCTCTGGTTTAGTTTCAAAGTGGGGGAAAATCAGCACACTAAAGGTCAAAGTCAGTAAAGCAGTTACGAAACACAATGATCAGATAATCCTCCACAATGGCCAAACCTACAGGCTTCTATTTATAGCAGCCTCACTAATTACCACAGCCCCACCCAACCACAGGTGGCTTCATTTTCTTTGATAATAATCTCTCAGTTGTTGTTGCCTATGCATCGCTCTCCGCATGCGTGGCTGTATCATTAACTCTTGTTCTGAAAACAAGGAGGAGCTAGATAATTGATCTCCTTCTGAGCTGTCTGCCACACTCTCCTCCTCCCTGTCACTCATGTCTTCTTGGTCAGAGGAGCCTTCATCAGCAGATTCCACCGGGGACAAAACAGGCCTGCAGCATGTGGATGTCTTCCCCACATCCACAGTCTTTGGGGCAGGAGCTGGGCCAGAGCTAGCCACAACACATAATAACAGATGAATTTACAATACCAGTAGCAGAGTTCTTCCAACATGGTAACAAGTAGAGAGGTCAGTTTCCAGTTCAGAGTTCAGAACAGACATGCCCACTTTATTTATTTATTTATTGGATTTGTATGCTGCCTGTCTCTGAGGACTCAGAGCAGCTCACAACATATCAAAACAATATACAATATACATATCTTAAAAATCCAATTAATATAGCTAAAATCTTTAAAAACTCTAATATCATTTAAAATAATTCATTCCCATTATTATATTATATTAAAATCATTAGCATAGAACAGCACGCTAGTTTCATTCTCAGCACAAAAACAGAGCTCAGCAAAAAGCTTAAACTATGCCCAGACTTCTAGCTTAAGTTTCTGTTTCTAAATAAGCTTCATTCACTACATCCTTCAACATCTTGAATCTCCAATCACCTACGCTATGGTCCTCTTGGTGGACTTCAGTTCAGCATTCAATACCATCGTACCGGACATTCTCTTAACCAAACTAAATCAGCTAGCGGTACCTGAACACACTTGTAAGTGGATCATGAGCTTCCTAACAGACAGGAAGCAGCAGGTGAAGCTAGGAAAAAATCACATCAGATACATGTACAATTAGCACAGGTGCCCCCCAAGGCTGTGTACTCTCACCACTTCTCTTCTCTCTATACACTAATGACTGCATCTCAAACAATCCATCTGTTAAACTGCTGATGTTTGCAGATGATACAACAGTGATCGGACTCATTTGAGACAATGATGAATCCGCATACAGACGGGAAGTTGAACAACTATCCTTGTGGTGTGACCAGAACAATCTAGAACTGAACACACTCAAAACCGTAGAAATGGTGGTAGACTTTAAGAGAAACCCTTCCACCCTTCCACCTCTCACAATACTAGACAACACAGTATCAACAGTAGAGACCTTCAAATTTCTAGGTTCTATCATATCTCAAGACCTAAAATGGTCACCTAACATCAAAAACATAATCAAAAAAGCACAACAAAGAATGTTCTTTCTGCGCCAGCTCAGGAAGCTCAAACTGCCCAAGGAGCTGCTGATACAGTTCTACAGAGGAATCATTGAGTCTGTCATCTGCACCTCTATAACTGTCTGGTTTGGTGCTGCAACCCAACAGGATCGACACAGACTTCAGAGGATAATCAGAACTGCAGAAAAAACAATTGCTGCCAACCTGCCTTCCATTGAGGACCTGTATACTGCACGAGTCAAAAAGAGGGTGGGGAAAATATTTACTGACCCCTCACATCCTGGACACAAATTGTTTCAACTCCTACCCTCAAAACGTTGCTACAGAGCACTGCACACCAAGACAACTAGACACAAGAACAGTTTTTTTCTGAACGCCATCACTCTACTAAACAAATAATTCCCTCAACACTGTCAGACTTTTTGCTAAATCTGCACTTCTATTCTACTAGTTTTTCTCATCATTCCTTTCACCCATTTCCTCCCATGTTGATTGTATGACTGTAACTTTTTGCTTATATCCTAAGATTTTTATTAATATTGCTTCTTCATTGCTTATTTGACCCCTATGACAATCATTAAGTGTTGTACCACATGATTCTTGACAAATGTATCTTTTTCTTTTATGTACGCTGAGAGCATATGCACCAAGACAAATTCCTTGTGTGTCCACTCACACTTGGCCAATAAAAATTCTATTCTATTCTATTGTCTGAGTGAGCCTGTTACCATGCCTATTCATTGGCTGACCTTGTTGCCATGTCTCCATTCAGTCCCCATTGGCTCATCTATTCCAGTCCATTAATATTCATACATTGACAGACTTCCCCTTCAAAAACCACCCACCTTCCTGAGTGGAGATGGTTCCTTCACCACAAGGAACACAGTCGTAGCAGCAAGGAGGCTCTCCTTCCTGAGGCACCATGAAGAAACCAAGATGGCAGCTCTCCACACATTTGGATTCAGGGAGGGACTAAGCAATAATAGAAGACACATCAAGGGCAATTTGTAGAAAATAAGTTGTGTGCATCTGTGACATATGGGCATATGGGCTTGTTAGTCTAGCTGCTCTTCCACCGATATTAGCTAGCCATTGGGGTGATCCCCATGGACAATTGATGGGACACTGTGTGACACAAAATGCTGGACTCAATGGGCTTTGGCCTGATTCAGCATGGCTCTTCACTCCCTGTCTTTCGTAAACTACTCAAGACTCATTTATACCGCCAGGCATGGGGGAGTTGAGATATTCCTTCCCCCTAGGCCATTTCAAGTTATGCATGGTATGTCTGTGTGTATGTTTGGTTTTATAATAAGGGTTTTTAGTTGTTTTACTATTAGATTGTCACATGCTGTTTTTATCATTGTTGTTAGCTGCCCCGTACGGAGAGGGGCAGCATACAAATCCAATAAATTATTTATTACTATTATTATCATTATCATTATCATTATCATTATGTTCTTATGTAAAGGTGCTTGTATTTGTATTTATCTTGTTGTAAGCCACCTTGAGCCTCAGGAGAAAGGTGAATAGAAATCTAATAAATCAATAAATACATAATAAAGAAGCTCAATTCAGGCCATGAAGGACAGCTGTGCTTTCATAGAGGGCTGATGAGGTGACCTCACTGCCAATGAGGGCTGTGCCTCAGAGATATCAACAAAACATTTCCATTGGTGTATAATCTGCAGAGGGTCCTCTTTATAGACTTTAGCTCAGCTTTCAATATCATCATTCCAGATGCCCTTCTAACTAAGCTAAATGAAATAGTGGTACCTGAACACACTTGTATAATATAATATAATCTCTGCTAGGCTCCTTTGACTAGTGCTGAAATGTAAGTGCCCCAGGTCAGGTCCTCTTTTACGATAACACCTGGAAACCTAAAACTGGTCACTTGTTCCACTTGGTCTCCTTTGATAAGAAAAAACTGGATGTCTGATCTATTCTTTCTGTAGGCCACTATAAACTTTTTGGTCTTATTGGTGTTAAGCACCAAGTTTATTTTATTTATTTATTTATTTATTAGATTTGTATGCCGCCCCTCTCCGAAGACTCGGGGCGGCTAACAACAATAAAGAAGACAATGTAACAAATCTAATATTAAATATAATCTTTAAAACCCCAATTTAAGAGACCAATCATACAAACAAGCATACCATGTATAAGCCTAGGGGGAAGGGAAAAATTTCAATTCCCCCATGCCTGACGACAGAGGTGGGTTTTAAGGAGCTTGCGAAAGGCAAGGAGAGTGGGGGCAACTCTGATATCTGGGTGAGCGGGTTCCAGAGTGTCGGGGCCACCACAGAGAAGGCTCTTCTCCTGGGTCCCGCCAAATGACATTGTTTAGTCGGCGGGATCCGGAGAAGGCCAACTCTGTGGAACCTAACCGGTCGCTGGGATTCATGCGGCAGTTATTGTCTCCACACCATGAAAGCAACTGATCCACCTCATCTCGATAAGAAGACTCATTTCTTCCCCTTGGAGATGAGTCCCATCATTGTTGTATCATCTGCAAATTTACACACTGTGAGTAGGAATGCAGTCATGCACACAAAGACAGGGATGGGTTCCAGAGTCCGCTACTGCCTGTTTGCTCAGGGATGTGCCATGTGGGCATGTACTTGCATGCACGCAAGTGTGCAGTACTAAAAAGCAAGATTTTGGCATCTATGACACTGCTAAGAGAATTGTCTCAGGGGTTGGGCAGGCCTGGTCACTGCCAGTCCCTGCAACCCAGGCCACCAAGATACTAACGGTTCTATAGAACCAGTATGAACTGATAGGAACCCACCTTTGCATAAAGAGTATAGAGTAAGGAACTCAACATGTAACCCTGTGGGGTACCAGTGTTAAGGATAAGGGCTGAAGAGATGTGATGATGATGATGATTATTATTATTATTATTATTATTAATTAGATTTGTATGCCGCCCCTCTCCGTAGACTTGGGGCGGCTCACAACAATATATAACAAATGTAATTAAAAGTCACTAAAAAACCCCTTATTAAAAAGAAAACATACACACAAACATACCATGCATAAACTGTATAGGCCCGGGGGAGATGTCTCAGTTCCCCCATGCCTGGCGGCAGAGGTGGGTTTTAAGGAGTTTACGAGGTTGACCCTAATATGACCCTCTGAGAGCAGCCAGACAGAAAATCCATAATCCAAAGGCAAATTGAATAAGAAAGCCCCAAATCCATATATTTAGACACTAATCTGTGTGGAAGTATTGTGTTAAATGCAGAGCTAAACTCTACAAAAAGCATCCTCACATAGCCCACCTGCCCCCGTTGTTCCAAATGAATCAGAACAGTGTGAAGAGTGATGTCTATAGCATCCTCCTTAGATCCAGCGTTCCCCGTAAGCAGCACGTGTGCGCATGCATGCCCCCCCAAATACCCCCCCACGCACCCTTTTCTGCAGGCGCGCACTCCCTATCCCCCTGCCAGCCCACGGGGGGACGGAGGGGAGGTGCCGGCAGTAGGAGGAAAGGGAGCCGGGGCCGCCCCTGCCTCCCCATGGTGCCTCCAGCCCCCTCACGCCTCTGGCCTCTCGGCCCTGCCCCCCACCCGCCCGATCCACCCCCATTCCTCATTCGCCACTTCCTGCCTTGGGGCACGATTTCTTCCGTGACAGTGGCGGGCAGCTGTGGCTTCTCGGGACAAAAGTGCTCCCAGCCAGGGGGCTGCGAGAGAGGGCTTTCTCCGTGCGCTTCAGGAATGCCTGCCCCACCCCTCTCGCAGCCCCTTCGCTGGGAGTGCTTTCGTCCTGGACTTTAAGCAAGGGGGCTGCAGTAGAGGCAGGGCAGGCGTTCCCGAAGCGCTTGGAGAAAGCGCTCTCACAGCCCCCTTGCTGACAGAGAGAGAGAGAGGGAGAGAGAAAGTAAGTGAGAAAGAGAGAGAGAGAAAGGGGGGAAGAGAGATAGCAAGAGAGAGAAGAGAAAGAAAGCAAGAGAGATAGAAAGAAAGAGTGAGAGAGAAAGAAAGCAATAGAAAGAGAGAAAGAAAACGAGAGAGAGAAAGAGAGAGAGAGATCAAGAGGGGGAGAGAGAAAGAGAGGGAGAGAGAAAGTGAGAAAAAGAGAGAGAGCAAGAGGGGGAGAGAAAAAGAGAAAGAAATGACTCTTGATTTAAAGCATATGGTAAAAAGCACCCAAATAATAACAGAGAAAAAAAACCCAGCCGTTTGTGTGTGTGTGTGTGTGTGTGAACTCTTGAACCATTTCCAATAGCTCACCTGTTATTGGAAATGGTTCAAGAGTTCACACACACACACACACATACACACAAGGGGGGAGGACACAGGGATGGAAAAAGAGAAGATAGTAATAATAGTAATAGATTTTGGTTTTGTTTTATTATTAATTTCTTTTAATAAAAAAAGAAGGGATTTTTTTTCTTATTTATTTATTTATTTATTTATTTATTTATTTATTTATTTATTTATTTATTTATTTATTTATTTATTTATTCTATGCCGCCCAGTCCCAAAGGGACTGTCGCTCAGACACTATACTTTTCCGTCCACACCGGAAAAAAATTAGAGGGAACATTGCTTAGATCTATTTCTTCTGTATGCAAACTGTTTATCAAATGTATGCAGAAGATCAGAAATGATGTGCCGGCATAAAATGGAATGTAAGCTGAGAATTGAGGGTTCCCTTTTTGAATGAGAGAAGTCCTTTTCAGTCAAAATGTTCTGAATCAATCATAATAAGATGATCTTCCTATCTTGATCTGTTTCATTGTTAGCCTGGGAAGCCATATTTGGCTAAGAGTTGTGGCTCGGGCAGACAACTTTAATTCTCTGGAGGGTCAGATGTGCAGCAAATATCAGTCCTCCAAGACTCTCTCATTAGAGCCAATCTTCCAGAGAGCAGTTCTGGCACACTCCAATGCAGTGAAGGGCTGCCACACTGTGGGCGTGGCTTATGCAGGAGACCCTGCCTTTTCTTTCAACATCTTTCAGTGCAAATTGGGTGCTCTGGGGTGGAGCCCCATTTTCGCTACCTCATTGTGTTCTCCCCCCATCCGGGCAGTAGCCCACCCCTGCTCCTATGGTTATGAAAAAAAAACTGAGGAAGAAAAAAAAATCCCTTTACCTGGTTGAGCCATTTGGGGGACACCATCGCATCCTGGTCAATAGTAAACATTGATTTTCCTGATCCCTGTCTTGTTAGGCTGCCAAATTTTGCCCGGACAACTGACTGATTGGGAAATTGGGCCCACCTCAAGATGTCAAGATCAGCAGTCAGCTCTCCATTCTCATCCAGATATAATCCATCCAAGGAGTTATTGTAAAACTGCGAGTTTTGCAGGAAAAGATGAAGCTAAAACAAGAGAGGTGAAGAGAAAACTTAGAAAATACAGCACAGATTTTATTTATTTATTTATTTTGTCCAATACACAATGAGGGTTTTAGTGGGTATATATATACATATAGTAAAATATATGATGAAGGTCATAGAGGAGATACTCATAGTAAAATGTATCTAAGAAAGAATAGAAAAGAAGATATAGGCATAGAACATATCAATGAAAGAATAGAAGAAGAGATATAGGAATAGAAGAAAGGTATAGGAGATATAGGAGAGCAATAGGACAGGAGACGGAAGGCACTCTAGTGCACTTGTACTCGCCCCTTACTGACCTCCTAGGAATCTGGATAGGTCAACCGTAGATAATCTAAGGGTAAATTGTTGGGGGTTTGGGGATGACACTATGGAATCCCGTAATGAGTTCCACGCTTCGACAACTCGGTTACTGAAGTCATATTTTTTACAGTCAAGTTTGGAGCAGTTAATATTAAGTTTAAATCTGTTGTGTGCTCTTGTGTTGTTGTGGTTGAAGCTGAAGTAGTCACCGACAGGACATTGCAGCATATGATCTTGTGGGCAATACTTAGATCTTGTTTAAGGCGTCTTAGTTCTAGGCTTTCTAGGCCCAGGATTGAAAGTCTAGTCTCGTAGGGTATTCTGTTTCGAGTGGAGGAGTGAAGGGTTCTTCTGGTGAAGTATCTTTGGACATTTTCAAGGGTGTTGATGTCTGAGATGTGATATGGGTTCCAAACGGATGAGCTGTATTCGAGGGTGGGTCTTGCTAAAGTTTTGTAAGCTCTGGTAAGTAGTGTGAGATTGCCAGAGCAGAAGCTACGTAGGATAAGGTTTACAACTCTTGAAGACTTCTTGGCTATGTTGTTGCAGTGGGCTTTGGCACTTAAATCTTTTGTTGTTAGTATACCGAGGTCTTTAACCGAGTGGGGATTATCTGTGATAATTTGATTATTCAGTTCGTATTTGGAGTTCAGATTCTTTTTCCCAATGTGTAGGACAGAGCATTTGCTAGTTGAGATTTGGAGTTTCATTATTCTATATCTATATTTACTACAACCAGGGGTGGGTTCCTCTTGATTCAGACCGGATCACCTAAACCAGTAGTAACCCACTGTTGATGTCATGGATCAGATTTGGTCGGGTTTGGTCCATAGGCACTACCTTCCCCTAGGCCATTACAAGTTATGTATGGTATGTTTGTGTGTATGTTTGGTTTTTATAATAAGGGTTTTTAGTTGTTTTATTAAATTGGATTGTTACATGTTGTTTTTTATCATTGTTGTTAGCCACCCTGAGTCTGCAGAGAGGGGCGGCATACAAATCCAATAAATAATAATAATAATAATGTACAGAGAATACCTGCCATGTCCGTAACTGCTGAATAGCCAAACTATCTTTATTATTCTTCATTTTCCTCTTGGATCTGGATGAATAGGCAGCATTTAAAACCCTGGCCACAGTCCATATAGAACGATAAGTGATGTAACTGTCAAGAGACAGGATTCCTTCAATCTCTGCCTGGGACAGAGAATCTACACCCTTATTCTCTGGGCATCTTGTCCATCCTTTCACAGACAAACCATGCTTGGAATATGAACAATGAAATGCTTTGTCCATAAAGTTTGCCATAGACTCATAAACAGATTGAAAATCACCATAGTTGGCATTTCTATCGGTCTGGATTAAGAAGGAAATATAGCCATAAATGGATGGAATAATCAGTGTAGTATATTGCAAATCTAAAGTGAAATCCCATAAAGCTGAAGTGATCCAGACCTTTCCAACTGTGGGTTTTGTGTAAGCTTCAATGATCTTCTGAGTAATGAATATTCCTCTAATGAAGGAATCAACCTCCACACAGTAAATAAAGACATTCACTTGTCTCCATTTGTATAATTGAAAATCATCAATATGTACATGAGGGTCAGCTACAGGGATGCTTTGGGATAAAACAACACAAATGCCATTGCTGACAAGCAGAGGAGTCAAACTTCTCATGAAGCTCTCTCCACTATCAGAGTCTGGAGCAACCAAGCCAACCAATGTCCACCCAAAATGCTGGAGCAGTTTGATAATTGCGAGATACTGAACTCCTTCTTTGGGAATCGTTTGATAGAAAAAAGGATAAAATATTTTGTCATTAAGAGTATGTGATACAGGGACATAACTGATCTGAAAAGGGAAAATGTATTAGTTGAGTCAAATTCCAAGCCAAGATATTATTAGCACTTGATTTGATTTGATTTATTTGATTTGATTTATTGGATTTGTATGCCGCCCCTCTCCGGAGACTCGGGGCGGCTAACAACAATAATAAAACAGTATACAAAATAATCCAATACTAAAAATGATTAAAAACCCATTAATATAAAAAACCAAACATACATACAGACATACCATGCATAAAATTGTAAAGGCCTAGGGGGAAAGAATATCTCGGTTCCCCCATGCCTGACGGAAGATGTGAGTTTTAAGTAGCTTACAAAAGGCAAGGAGGGTGGGGGCAATTCTAATCTCTGGGGGGAGTTGGCTCCAAAGGGACGGGATTGCCACAGAGAAGGTTCTTCCCCTGGGTCCCACCAAGCGGCATTGTTTAGTTGACGGGACCTGGAGAAGACCCACTCTGTGGGACCTAACTGGTCACTGGGATTCGTGCAGCAGAAGGCGGTCCTTGAGATAATCTGGCCCGGTGCCATGAAGGGCTTTATAGGTCATAACCAACACTTTGAATTGTGACTGGAAACTGATCGGCAACCAATGCAGACTGCGCAGTGTTGGTGTAACATGGGCATATTTGGGAAAGCCCATGATTGCTCTTGCAGCTGCATTCTGCATGATCTGAAGTTTCCGAACACTTTTCAAAGGTAGCCCCATGTAGAGAGCGTTACAGTAGTCGAGCCTCGTGGTCTAAGATAACAATCCTAGGTCTAATATGCTAGAGGAAAACAACTCAACAAGATGATATGAACAGTTTCCTTGGTTTCCTTGGGATAAAACAACACAAATGCCATTGTTGACAAGCAGAGGAGTCAAACTTCTCATGAAGCTCTCTCCACTATCAGAGTCTGGAGCAACCAAGCCAACCAATGTCCACCCAAAATGCTGGAGCAGTTTGATAACCGCAAGATACTGAACTCCTTCTTTGGGGACCATTTGGTAGAAAAAAGGATATAATATTTTGTCATTAAGAGTATGTGATACAGGGACATAACAGATCTGAAAAGGGAAAATGTATTATTAGTTGAGTCAAATCCCAAGCCAAGATATTATTTTTTTATTATTTTTTTTTAAATACATTTTTATTGAATTTTTCGATTAAACAAAACATACAACATACCATCAGTCTCTCTGTATCTCTCTGTATCCAATTCCTATAATGTTCTTGCGGATTTAAATAGTAGGGATGTTGTAGATATTAGCAAGGCCCCTCAGGCGGAGAATGAGGGAATGTTCAAAGGAGAAGTTGTTGTAAATGAGGAGCATAGTGTCACCATACCAAGTCCAGTTAGTAGAAATAAAGAGAGGACACATGTTCTTGTGGGTGACTCGATTGTCAGAGGTGTTGATTTGGGGCAGAGGAAGGATGTAGTGAAGGTGATGAGGTGTCTTCCAGGAGCCACTGCCCACAGGGATAGGAGGCGGATTACAAACATTATCAAGGCTGTGAGTAAAGATAATAACGTTGATGTGGTGGTGCATCTTGGCACAAACGATTTGTCCCAGAGAAATGTTAATGTAGTAAAAAGAGATTTTCAATGTCTAAGTGTGGAGCTGGGTAAAATAACTGATTCAGTGACTTTCTCAGAGGTGTTACCGGTTTGTGGCCAGGAGGGTAAAACAAGTTGTATCAGAGAGTTTAATGTGTGGTTAAGGCAGTGGTGTAAAGCTGAAGGTTTTGGTTATGTAAGTCATGATGTCAATAGGTGGTCTAATAGGGAGTTGTTTAAGAGGGATGGTTTGCATCCATCATACAGAGGTGCCCAGGTGCTCGGTGAGGAATTCAGAACTTTTTTGGACAGGCATTTAAACTAGGTAAAGGGGACAGAGATGTACCAGATGTGGAGGATTTCTGTCCCCGACCAATGAGGATAAATCAGTTTCTGGAAGCTTATGAAAAGGGAGCTGTAAATAAAATAGATGTAGTTGCTGATGATAAGGGGCAAACTAATAATGAAAATAATGTTCTTCGGGTAATGTACACAAATGCTCGAAGCTTGAGCAACAAGCTCTGTGAGTTAATGGCCATAATATCTAGAGATAATTTGGATCTGGTTGCCATAACTGAGACATGGTTTAGGGATTCTAATGAATGGGAAATATCCATACCAGGATATACACTGTATAGGAAGGATAGAATAGAGAGAAGGGGAGGTGGAGTAGCCATTTATGTTAAAGAAAGTCTAAAAACAATACTAATTCAAAATACATGTAAAGATCTGGAGACCCTCTGGATTTGCATGCAAAATAAAGACGGTTCTGTCATTAGAATTGGGGTGATCTATAGGCCTCCAGGGCAATCTGAGGAACATGAGAACAAGATGGTGGATGAGATTACCCTAATGGCAGTAAAGGGAGATATTGTGGTTATGGGTGATTTCAACATGCCTGATGTTGACTGGAATATCCCCAGTGCCCTTACATGCAAAAGTAAGAATATAGTAGAGGCCTTTACAGGAGCAGCTATGGCACAGCTAGTTAAGACACCAACTAGAGGGGAGAATATTCTAGATTTAGTTTTTACCAATGGGAATCGGGTTTCAGAGGTCAAGGTGGGAGAAAATTTAGGTTGCAGTGACCATCTATGTTTGTGGTTTGATGTAAAAACTGATGGTGAGCAATCCTATACTGCAACCAAAGTATTGGATTTCAGAAAAACAAATTTTAATGCAATGGGGGAATATTTAAATAATGAATTAAAGGGGAGGGATAAAATGGCAGGAGCAAGCACCCAGTGGACTGTATTAAAAAAGGCCATCTTAAAAGCCACAAGACTTTATGTAAAGCAAGTAACTAAAGGTAAAAGGAAGAAGAAACCGCTATGGTTTAGCAATGATGTAAGGGCTATAGTCAATGAAAAAAAGGCTGCCTATAGGAGGTATAAAGAGTCTGGAAGTATAGCTGATAGAGAGGTGTATAAAATGAGACAGAAGGAGGCAAAACAGATAATATGTGCTGCTAAAGCCTCAAAAGAGGAAGAAATAGCAAAATCTGTAAAGAAGGGGGATAAAACCTTCTTCAGATATATTAGTGATAGGAAGAAGAAAAACTGCAGCATCACAAAGCTTAGTACCGGGAATAATACATACATTGATGGGAATAAGGAGATCGCTGACCATTTCAATAGCTACTTGTGTTCAGTTTTCTCAAAAGACACCTTACAAAATAATAATAATACTATAGAGGGATATAGCATTGCTTCCAGCTGTACGGATTCAGCTCCAGTGATCTTAGAAGCCGATGTCTTAGAAGAACTTGAAAGATTAAAGATAAATAAGGCAATGGGTCCAGATGGCATCCACCCCAGAGTTCTTAAAGAA
This sequence comes from Erythrolamprus reginae, assembly GCF_031021105.1. Classification (NCBI taxonomy): domain Eukaryota; kingdom Metazoa; phylum Chordata; class Lepidosauria; order Squamata; family Dipsadidae; genus Erythrolamprus; species Erythrolamprus reginae. The sequence goes on from NC_091951.1 coordinate 6,895,049, forward strand.
CTCAGATCTATCATTGCTACCCCCCTGACTGATTTGTTTAACAAATCACTGTTAACAGGAGATGTTCCTGAGGATTGGAGAATGGCCAGTGTTGTGCCTATCCACAAGAAGGGCAGTAGAGAAGAAGCTGGTAACTACAGGCCAGTTAGCTTGACATCAGTTGTAGTTAAAATGATGGAGACTCTACTCAAAAAGAGGATAAATCAGCATCTAAAAAACAATAACTTATTGGACCCAAATCAGCATGGCTTTACTGAAGGCAAATCGTGTCAGACTAATCTCATTGAGTTCTTTGACTATGTCACAAAGGTGTTGGATCAAGGTGGTGCCGTGGATATTGCCTATCTGGACTTCAGCAAAGCCTTTGATACGGTTCCACATAAAGAGCTGATAGATAAATTAGTGAAGATTGGACTTAATCCCTGGATAGTTCAGTGGATTTCAAGCTGGCTGAAGCATAGACATCAGAGAGTTATTGTTAATGGCGAGTATTCTGAGCAGAGTCAGGTTACAAGCGGTGTGCCACAAGGGTCTGTTCTGGGTCCTATTCTTTTTAATATGTTTGTGAGTGACATAGGGGAAGGTTTGGTAGGGAAGGTTTGCCTATTTGCCGATGACTCTAAAGTGTGCAATAGGGTTGATATTCCTGGAGGGGTCTGTAATATGGTAAATGATTTAGCGTTACTAGATAAATGGTCAAAGCAATGGAAACTGCAGTTTAATGTTTCCAAATGTAAAATAATGCACTTGGGGAAAAGGAATCCTAAATCTGAGTATTGCATTGGCAGTTCTGTGTTAGCAAAAACTTCAGAAGAGAAGGATTTAGGGGTGGTGATTTCTGACAGTCTCAAAATGGGTGAACAGTGTGGTCGGGCGGTAGGAAAGGCAAGTAGGATGCTTGGCTGCATAGCTAGGGGTATAACAAGCAGGAAGAGGGAGATTGTGATCCCCTTATATAGAGCGCTGGTGAGACCACATTTGGAGTACTGTGTTCAGTTCTGGAGACCTCACCTACAAAAAGATATTGACAAAATTGAACGGGTCCAAAGACGGGCTACAAGAATGGTGGAAGGTCTTAAGTATAAAACGTATCAGGAAAGACTGAATGAACTCAATCTGTATAGTCTGGAAGACAGAAGGAAAAGGGGGGACATGATCGAAACATTTAAATATGTTAAAGGGTTAAATAGGGTTCAGGAGGGAAGTGTTTTTAACAGGAAAGTGAACACAAGAACAAGGGGACACAATCTGAAGTTAGTTGGGGGAAAGATCAAAGGCAACATGAGAAAATATTATTTTACTGAAAGAGTAGTAGATCCTTGGAACAAACTTCCAGCAGACGTGGTTGGGAAATCCACAGTAACTGAATTTAAACATGCCTGGGATAAACATATATCCATCCTAAGATAAAATACAGGAAATAGTAAAAGGGCAAACTAGATGGACCAAGAGGTCTTTTTCTGCCGTCAGTCTTCTATGTTTCTATGTTTCTATGTTTCTATCAGGAAACCATAGTAAAAAACAACAACAATTACAACAATCAATGTAAAACAAAACAAAACAGAAACAAAAACAGGAGGAAAAAAAGAAAAAATGCATATTATCTTTTACTTATTTCATGTTTTGTGGGTAGGAAGAAAAAAAATTAAAGAAGCAAAAGACAAAAGTCTAAATTTCATTTTGTCATTCGGCCAATAATGGGTTACCAGTGTTCCGTCATTCTTTTTGGTTAATTAAGAATTTAAATATAAGTTTATTATTTATTTACCACCTTATGTTGAGGTTATCTTTGGTATTGGTAACTTAAAAATTATTATTTCTATACATAAAGTACGTGTGTATATATACTTAAATTCATTGTAGCTTTCCAAATAAAATATTAAATAGAAAAGAAACAATAATCTTATTCTTATCTATCTTATTATTTTAATTTCCTTTTCTTTTGGCTAACCAGTCATAGAAATACTTCCAAACTTTATAGTAATCGGTGTCTTCTTTGTTTCTTAGTTTTAATGTTAGCGCATCTGCTTCTGCACAATGTAACATTTTTTTAATGGTGAGTGAGTCATTCGGTATTTCAGATTGTTTCCAACCTTGTGCTAGAGCCATCCTAGCAGCAGTTAGGACATGTATTATCAAATAATATTGGTCTTTTTCTAATTTTTGATCGATAATGCCTAGTAAATATGCTTCAGGTTTCAAGATTACTTTAATTTTAAGGATTTCCTCTAACCATCTTTGTATTTTGCACCAAAAATTTTTAACCTTTGGGCAGGTCCACCAGACATGATAATTTGGGAAACATATTTTATTTATTTATTATTTAGATTTGTATGCTGCCCCTCTCCGCAGACTTACCAAGCCAAGATATTATTAGCGCTCAAAGTCTAAGGTAACAATCCTAGGTCTAATATGTTAGAGGAAAACAACTCAACAAGATGATATGAACAGTTTTCTTGGTTTCTCTGTACACATTTTGCACCCCCTTCCACTAAGCTTTGAGTATGTAATGTTTCTTCCACAAGTAGGAAGAACCTAACTTGGATTGGACTAAGGTATTTCAGATCTGCCTGGTTTAAAATTTACTGTTCTTTTTGAATTTAGAACCACTCCAGCTGCATTAGGCCAATAGTTTCAGTGATAAAAAACTGCCGTTTAATATCATGGAAAATTCAGAGGAGGTGTAAGGTCCCCCAAGCCTTGCACGCACCTGTGGGATTTTATAAATGCCCAACGTATTGGAAATTTGAATGGAGATATCAGCATTAGACCCATCAAAGACTACCATGGGTCTATTATGACTTCCACATCTGTAGTTAGGAATATTTGCCTCCCCAGTGGAAAGCAAATCCAGCAAGGCATCCAAAGACATAATTGAGCTGAAATGGTTTTCATGGAGGTTGTAGCCCAGGGAGATATTGGTTAAGAGCTGGAGATCCTGATTGATCTTCTGGATAGCAAATAGGAAGGAGAGAATTTTCCAGGAGAACATAAATCCCTTCCTGAAAATATATACATTCCAAAGCATCATTAATGAAAATAATCTAATGTTTATAAAATTCCAAAAGGATATCTCTCTAAATGTAACATAAATCGCTGATCAACCTATAAAAGCAATGTTGTAAAATAATAAGGCATGCATTTCAACATTCTTATCATCATAATTTCCCCAATAAGCTCCATAAAATAGTCTCGGAATAGGAAATAGGAAGTCGAGAAAAATAGTGAAAATGAGAATGAAAATTTAAATTTATTAGAGTGTAGAATAGAAAATGTAATATAAAAGAAAAGAAAACACATTTTGTTGTAATAGAGCCCATTAAAATCAGGAAAGGTCTGATGTTATCTGAAGTTAATGGTTTGTATATCATTTTGTCACAGACATTTTTATTAGGCACTCATAGTCATACCAGGAAGAGAGAGAAAATCAAGACCAAGACTTTCTTAAATTAGATTAAGACCTAAGACCGTTGAAGACCAGAAGAACATCATGCCTGGACTGACTGATTACTGATGATTGAAGAGTATTTTAAGATCTGTTTATACCATCATCGATATCAATTTTATATTAATTTATAATTCTAGCGTATATTTTATATATTTATATTTTAATGTTTTTAGTGTTTAAATTGCTGTCAACTGCCATTTTATACTATTATTAATTTAATTGATTTTTTAACGTAATTGGGGCTCTAAGTAATGGATGACTGGGATAAACATACTTGTGGTTACAAATGGAATGACTGGTACGATTGGATGGGTGGGGGTGGGGGGGGTATGGTATGGATGAGTGTATCGATAGTAGTGTGAATGATATGCCTGGCCCACCTGACGCTCGGGGGACAGGAGAGGAAGGGGCACCGATCTCTGGGGTGGCAGGGGGTCGGAATATCCCTGTGTTGCTGGGGAGAGGCAGATATGGCGGGGGCCACAGAGTTAGCCGTTCCAGGGGAACGAGGGACCGTTGCTTAATAACGGTCCCCTGTTCTGGCTCTGTGAGCCCAATCTTGGGTACTGGTGATGAGTGTAACTCTGGCCCTGGGCTCAGGTTGCTGCTGCTGAATGCCAGGTCGGTGGTTAATAAAGCTCTCCTCATCCGGGATTTGATCCTGGATGAGGAGGCCGACCTGGCATGTATTACTGAAACCTGGCTGGACCCGGAGGGAGGTGTCCCTCTCTCTGAAATTTGCCCAGCCGGGTTTCAGATATGGCATCAACCTCGACCCCAGGGGAGGGGGGGAGGAGTGGCTATTGTAGCCAGGGAGAGCCTTTGCCTGCGTAGACTCATTGCTCCGGAAATTGCGGGTTGCGAGTCTCTCTTGATGAAGTTGGACTTAGGAGTTCAGGTGGGCTTATTTCTCACGTACCTGCCTCCCAGCTGCATGTCAAAAGCCCTGCCTGTGCTACTCGAGGAGGTAGCCGGGTTGGCGGTAGAGTTCCCCAGACTCATTGTCTTGGGGGACTTCAACCTGCCGTCACTCGGCGAAACCTCTGGGTTGGCACAGGAGTTCATGGCCACCATGACAGCCGTGGACCTGACTCAAGTAGTTCAGGGTCCGACTCACGAGGGAGGGCACGCACCTGACATGGTATTCCTTTCCGAGCAATTGAGTAATGGTCTGAGACTAAGGGACTTAGAAGTGTTGCCTTTGTCATGGTCAGACCATTTTCTACTACGGCTTGACTTCCTGGCTCCAATCCTTCCCCGCAGGGAGGCGGAACCAATGAAGATGTTCCGCCCCAGACGCCTGATGGACCCAGAGGGCTTTCAGACGGCGCTTGGGGTTATTCCAGAGGCACTCGTCCACAGTTCGGCGGAGTCTCTCGCGGAGGCCTGGAACAGGGCTGCGGCGGGGGCTCTTGACCGGATTGCGCCTTTGCGACCTCTCCGTGGCGCTAGACCCCGTAGAGCCCCATGGTTCAACGAGGAGCTCCGGGAGTTGAAACGCCAAAAGAGACGTCTAGAGAAGCGATGGAGGAAGAGTAGGTCTGAATCCGATCGAACACTTGTAAGAGCTTTTATTAAGACTTACAAAGTGGCGCTCAAGGCGGCAAGATGCGCGTACCATGCCGCCTTGATTGCATCAGCGGAATCCCGCCCGGCCGCTCTGTTTAGGGTGACCCGCTCCCTTCTTAACCAGGGGGGAGTTGGGGAGCCCTTACAGAGTAGTGCCGAGGATTTTAACACATTTTTCGCTGATAAAGTCGCTCGGATCCGGGCCGATCTCGACTCCAATTGTATAACAGAGTCGACTGACAATGAGTCAGTCGAGGTGACTGGGGCACGTACTTGTCCATCTGTCTGGGAAGAGTTTGATCTGGTGACACCTGATGAAGTGGACAAGGCCATTGGAGCTGTGAGTTCCGCCACCTGTTTACTGGATCCGTGTCCCTCCTGGTTGGTTTCGGCCAGCAGGGAGGTGACGCGGAGCTGGGCCCAGGAGATTACCAACGCTTCCTTGGGGAGGGGAGTTTTTCCATCTCTCTATAAAGAAGCGCTCGTGCGCCCCCTCCTCAAGAAGCCCTCCCTGGACCCAGCTGTGCTTAACAACTATCGTCCAGTCTCCAACCTTCCCTTTATGGGGAAGGTTGTCGAGAAGGTGGTGGCGCTCCAGCTCCAGTGGTCCTTGGAAGAAGCCGATTATCTAGGTCCCCAGCAGTCGGGTTTCAGGCCCGCTTACAGCACAGAAACCGCTTTGGTCGCGTTGATGGATGATCTCTGGCGGGCCCGGGACAGGGGTTGGGGGTGGGAGGCACTGTTCTTCAGTGGTTCTCCTCCTACCTCTCTGGCCGGTCGCAGTCGGTGTTAGTGGGGGGTCAGAGGTCGACTCCTAGGTTTCTCCCTTGTGGGGTGCCTCAGGGGTCGGTCCTCTCCCCCCTGCTATTCAACATCTACATGGAACCGCTGGGCGAGATCATCCAAGGACATGGGGTGAGGTATCATCAATATGCGGATGATACCCAGCTCTACATCTCCACCCCATGCCCAGTCAACGAAGCGGCGGAAGTGATGTGCCGGTGCCTGGAGGCTGTTGGGGCCTGGATGGGTGTCAACAGACTCAAACTCAACCCGGATAAGACGGAGTGGCTGTGGGTTCTGCCTCCCAAGGACAATCCCATCTGTCCGTCCATTACCCTGGGGGGGGAATTATTGACCCCCTCAGAGAGGGTCCGCAACTTGGGCGTCCTCCTCAATCCACAGCTCACATTAGAAAACCATCTCTCAGCTGTGGCGAGGGGGGCGTTTGCCCAGGTTCGCCTGGTGCACCAGTTGCGGCCCTATCTGGACCGGGACTCACTGCTCACAGTCACTCATGCCCTCATCACCTCGAGGTTCGACTACTGTAATGCTCTCTACATGGGGCTACCCTTGAAAAGTGTTCGGAAACTTCAGATCGTGCAGAATGCAGCTGCGAGAGCAGTCATGGGCTTACCTAGGTATGCCCATGTTTCTCCATCACTCCGCAGTCTGCATTGGCTGCCGATCAATTTCCGGTCACAATTCAAAGTGTTGGTTATGACCTTTAAAGCCCTTCATGGCACTGGACCAGAATATCTCCAAGACCGCCTACTGCCGCACGAATCCCAGCGACCGATTAGGTCCCACAGAGTGGGCCTTCTCCGGGTCCCGTCAACTAAACAATGTCGGTTGGCGGGCCCCAGGGGAAGAGCCTTCTCTGTGGCGGCACCGGCCCTCTGGAACCAACTCCCCCCGGAGATTAGGATTGCCCCTACTCTTCCTGCCTTCCGTAAACTCCTTAAAACCCACCTTTGTCGTCAGGCATGGGGGAATTGAAACATCTCCCCCTGGGCATGTTTAATTTATATATGGTATGCGTGTGTGTATGTCTGTTAGTATATGAGGTCTTTTAAATCTTTAAACATTTTAAAAATTGTTGGATTATTTATGATTTGTTGTTACATGTTGTGAGCCGCCCCGAGTCTTCGGAGAGGGGCGGCATACAAATCGAATAAATAATAATAATAATAATAATAATAATAATAATAATAATAATAATAATAATAAAAGACCACTCATTGATAAAGTGACCAGATTTTAAGATTGGGGAAAAGGGACACCATTGAGTGGGGGAGGGGGGGGCTAAAAAGTTTAGCCAAAAAAAATAACAATAAATATTTCTCTTTCTCTCTCTCTCTCTCTCTTGCGCTCTCTCTCTCTTTCTCTCTCCCCCCCTCTCTCTTTTGCTCACTCTCTCTCTCTTTCTCTCTCTCTCCCTCTTTCTTGCTCTCTCTCTTTCTTTCTCACACTTTCCCTCTCTCTTTTTCTCACTCTCTCCCTTGCTCTATCTCTCTTGCTCTCTCTGTCTCTTGCTCTCTCTGTTTCTCTCTCTCTCTTTCTCTCTGTCTCTTGCTTTATCTTTCCCTCTCCCTCTTTCTCTCTCTCTCTCTTTCTCTCTCCCTCTTGCTCTTTCTCACTCTTTCTCTTTCTCTCTCTCTTTCTCTCTCTCTCTCTCTCTTGCTCTCTCTCTCTCTTACTCTCTCTCTCTACCCATCAATGAGAGAGCGTGCTCAGTCTCTCCACTTATGGTGCCAGGGTGAAGGCAAGGAAAAACACCAGGCCGAGACGGACCCACATTTATTTGCCAGGTGAGCTGATGACCATATAGGTTTTCCCGCCAGGTGCAAATGCTGCTCCATCCCTCCGCCCACCCCCAAGCACAGCAGATGGGCTGTCAGAACAACAGCAGGGGTGAACGCCTCGGCTGTGCTTCCCTTTCCTTCCCCTGCCTTTGCTGTCACAGCCAGCGAGCCCTCCTGCCTGGGTGGCTTAGCCTCACAGTGGTGGACACAGGAAGGTATCGAGCCGGGGGCGAGGAGCGAGGAGCGAGCAACAGTGGAAGAGGAAGGGGGAAAGTGAGCAAATAAAAAGAAAGAAAGGAAGAAAAATAAAAGGGAGGGGGGAATCGGGACTTTTTAAAAATGCCCCGGGATGTGGGACAAATTGCTAAAAAGTGTGACTGTCCCACTGAATGTGGGACATCTGGTCACCTTACTCATTGAAGAAGAGTGGGTTTTTTTCTCCATCTGTCTTCTTGGATTCTTTCTTATGTTGTGTTTTGAGACACTTTGTGTATTCAGTGCTAGAATCTCCTTGAATTATTCTTGCAGTTTTCTCAGGAATTCCAAGATCAAATTCAAGCAAACCTCATTGTTGTTATCTACACATCGTGGGAGTAAAGGGCTAGTAGTTTAATATCTAAACGTCATGATTCTTAATGGTTCAGGAATGCCCAAGGCAAACTGACCATCCGGACTTCATTGAGATGATTACAGGAAGAAATGTCACCACCTCCTTAGCTGAGAAATAGCTTCTGTGCTTTGAAAGATATCCTAGGGTTACTTCTGCTGCCTTATTGAAATGTCCACATCTTGCTCTAAATTCTGCAAGGATGGCAAGGATGTTGGAAAATGAGACTCGAGCTTTCATCCATATTATTTTCCTCAGAAGATAAGGAAGTCTTACTTACTTACTTAACTTTTATTAGAGTTGTATGCTGCCCCTCTCCGAGGCCTCAGAGCGGCTCACAACAGTCACAGAATAATAGAGTTGGAAGGGACTTTGGAGTTCTCTTAGTCCAACCCCATGAATGGGCAGGGAACCCCATACTATTTCGGACAAATGTTGTCTGATATATTTTTGAAACCCTCCATTGATGGAGTACCCACAATCTTTGAAGGCCAATTGTTCCATTGGTTGATCTCTCTCACCATAGTTCTAGGTTGCTTTTCCCCATGGTTAATTTTCATTCATTGTTTCTCCCCTACTCCTTATTTTCATTAGACTAGATACAGTACATCCAATTCCTGTAACCATTATTCATATCTTTTAGCCTCCAACCCCTCATTCTTGATCTTCTCTGCATTCTTTCCAAAGTCTCAACATCTTTATTTTTGTATTGTGGCAATCAGAATTTTATGCAATATTCCAAGTGTGGTCTCATTAAGGCTTTGCAAAGGAGTATTAGTTAGAAACATAGAAACATAGAAGACTGACGGCAGAAAATGACCTCATGGTCCATCTAGTCTGCCCTTATACTATTTCCTGTATTTTATCTTAGGATGGATATATGTTTATCCCAGGCATGTTTAAATTCAGTTACTGTGGATTTACCAACCAAGTCTGCTGGAAGTTTGTTCCAAGGATCTACTACTCTTTCAGTGAAATAATATTTTCTCACGTTGCTTTTGATCTTTCCCCCAACTAACTTCAGATTGGGTCCCCTTGTTCTTGTGTTCACTTTCCTATTAAAAACACTTCCCTCCTGGACCATATTTAACCCTTTAACATATTTAAATTTTTTGATCATGTCCCCCTTTTTCCTTCTGTCCTCCAGACTATACAGATTGAGTTCATTAAGTCTTTCCTGATATGCTTAAGACCTTCCACCATTCTTGTAGCCTCTTTGGACCCGTTCAATTTTGTCAATATCTTTTTGAAGGTCCAGAACTGAACACAGTATTCCAAATGTGGTCTCACCAGCGCTCTATATAAGGGGATCACAATCTCCCTCTTCCTGCTTGTTATACCTCTAGCTATGCAGCCAAGCATCCTACTTGCTTTTCCTACCGCACGACCACACTGCTCACCCATTTTGAGACTGTCAGAAATCACTACCCCTAAATCCTTCTCTTCTGAAGTTTCTGCTAACACAGAACTGCCAATACAATACTCAGATTGAGGATTCCTTTTCCCCATGTGCATTATTTTAAATTTGGAAACATTAAATCACAATGCCTTGGTAAGACCACACTTGGAATACTGCATGAAGTTTTGATCACCACAATGTAAAAAAAGATGGTGAGACTCTAGAAAGAATGCAGAGAAGAGCAACAAAAAGGGTTACGGGACTGGGGGCTGAAACATATAAAGAACGGTTGCTAGAATTGGATATGTCTATTTTAACAAAGAAGAATAGTGGTGATATGATAGCTCTGCACCAATATATCAGGGGTTGCCATAAAGAAGAGGGAGTCAAGCTATTCTCCAAAACACCTGACAAAAAGCACCTGTCTTAAAAATAGATATACTAACACTGGAAAACATCATGTGTGATTCAGAGATTAGCTTTCTCTTAGACAAACAACAGGCTGAGTGACAGAGAGACTTATTGTGAACTGTCAATTCTTTAACTGCATACTACTATCTCTCAATGTATGCTGAAGAGACAGTAGATTTGAACTGGCAATACTTAGAAAGATGACTCTAGCATTCCCTATTCAATGAATTAAATACATCATACACACATGTATTTACACATTCATCCACACTATTATATATAGTAAACACTATACCTTGGCATGCCTCCTGAATATCTTTTTGTTGCCAGTCTCTTTTAGTAATAGTCAAAGAAAGAGGAAAATCATTTCCTGATTGCTTATTTGTACCCTATGACAATAATTAGGTGTTGTACCTCATGATTCTTGACAAATTTATCTTTTCTTTTATATACACTGAGAGCACACGCACCAATGACAAATTCCTTGTGTGTCCAATCACACTTGGCCAATAAAGAATTCTATTCTATTCTAAACTGGATCTTGTGATGAGAAAATGGGAAAAGAGATAGGGAGTGCTAGATGTTAACTTGGGGAGAGAGAGGGAGCAGAAAGGCAGGAGTAAAATAGGTTCCTTGATGGAGACAAGAGCAGGAGAAGATACAGTGATAAGGACAGCAAAAGTCTCTGTTACGAAGAGCCACAATGGCTGGGGCAAGTCAGAGTACAGTGTTCCCTCGATTTTCGCGGGTTCGAACTTCGCGAAAAGTCTATACCACGGTTTTTCAAAAATATTAATTAAAAAATACTTTGCGAGTTTTTTCCCTATACCACGGTTTTTTCCACCCGATGACGTCATATGTCATCGGCAAACTTTCATCTGCCTTTAATAAATATTTTTTAAAATAAACTTTAATAAATAAACATGGTGAGTAATAATCTAAATGGTTGCTAAAAATTGCAATTTAGGGGTTTAAAGGGTTAAGGGAAGGCTTGTGATACTGTTCATAGCCAAAAATAATGTATTTACTTCCGCATCTCTACTTCGCGGAAATTCGACTTTCGCGGGCGGTCTCGGAACGCATCCCCCGCGAAAAGCAAGGGAACACTGTAATGGGAGAAAGAACAAAGTTCAGGAGTGATAGAGAGAAAGACACAGAAGGAAGAAAAAGAGCTGGCAGAAAAAGGCACTCAGCTGCTCAGAGGGACCACTCTAGCCATTTTACAATTGAACAACCAACTTTGGAACTTTTTAACTGTGCTTCCAGTTAATCTGAATATCTTGTCCCAGTGGGAATATTCAGATTTATTTATTTTTTTTTAAAAAAACATTATGCTGCTTTCCCTTTCTGCAAATTCTGGAAAATATGATCTCACATTGGACACAATAGAAGTAGCTCTCTTTTTTGCCTTTTAAACTAATATATCAAGAAAAAAAAGACTTGGCTGTATATTTACCACAATTCTGTATGAAGGAACCTTTCAAGCCTCATGAAATCCCCCTCCCTCCATCTTTCTCCAGCACCAGAAGAAAGCAGTGGATGAAAGTTGACAACAAAATAGTGCAAACGTCTGGAAATTAGTAGTGACCACCAGAGAAGCAGTTTCATTATGCCTGCATTGACTCACCCGTAGACTTTTATAGAGGGACTCCTGCTGAAATCGAAAGGGAGGAAGGATGCTTTGATTGCACCGATCACCCCACCCAGAAGAAAGTCTCCCAGCTTGTAAAAATCTAGTGGGTCGGCTTCATTCCTCTTCAGGTTCAGAGGGCATTTCAAAGTGAGCTTCCCATCAGCTGCGTGAGGAAGCAGCATGAGAAGGAATAGCAGGAAGATCATTAATCTGCCCAAGTCTCAATCCTCTGCCTTGTGGCTTCTTCCCTTTCTATCAAGTCAGAAGGAGAACCAAAGCTTTCCTGAAGTGCATTAGATTGAATGAAGACAAACTGAGTTCCTTGATGCTGTTCCAGACTTTCAATGAAGTAGGAGATACTGAGCATTTTGAGGAGGTTTTTGCGCATGACATCACTTCATACAGTGCCCCCCCCTCCACCCCTGAAGGCTGATGCTTGCTTGTATAACACTCTAGAGACAATCCCTGCTGTTGTGACACCAGGGAACAAGCAATCCCTGCTGTTGTGACACCAGGGAACAAGCAAACCTCCGCCAGAGCGGACATGTATGTATGTATGTATGTATGTATGTATCTATCTATCTATCTATCTATCTATCTATCTATCTATCTATCTATCTATCTATCTATTTGATTTGATTTGTATGTCCAGGTCCAAGACGGTCAAAGATAGGTCAGAGTCCAGTGCCTACTTTGTCCCCCTATTTTAAGAACTTGAGGGTTGGGAATATTCCCGCCTGTTGGAGGGACGCCGAGAAAGACCGCGGCGAGGAGAAGTGGCCGATGGAAATGGCGGAAATGGCGGCGGCGGCGGCTGGCGGAGTCTCGCGGAAGCTGCAGTCTGTGTGAGAGAGGAGAGGACGGAGGAGTGCAGCCTTTGTGGGAGAAGATGGAGGAATGTCTAGCTGCTGCTGCAGGGGTGCCGAGGGGAGCCGAGAGAGAGCGTGGCGCCGGAAAAAACATCTAGCCGGTGCGGAGGATGGCAACGGGACCGGACAGAGGATGGAGGGTCGCGGCACCGAAGGAAGTGTTGAGAGGAGTTGAGGGGAGTGAGAGGAGTCGAGCCCCCGTTCAGATAGACTCCCAGCCTGACCCCGGAGGTGAGAGGTCCGGTGTGGACTGGGAATGACGGACACGACGGGAGGACGAGAAACAGTGGAGGGGATGAAGCCCCTTGGCGGGGAACGACTGCAGACGCGAGGGGCAATGTTTCTTGCCCCCCCCCCCCGTATGGCACCAGTGGGTGGGAGCTACTGGGGGCCAGGGGGAGACTATGGTGAGGATTATGCTATCAACCTCCCTCCCCCCCCTTTTTTCCCCTCTTAACTTTAATTCCTGATCTGTTTATACCATCCTGATCTGTTTGTACCATCACCGAAAAACTATGCCCCCTTGTGGATTATGGATTAACTGAAGAACTATGCCCCCTTGTGGACTGACCTAAAACGACAACTATGAGGACAGGAGATTAAGACCAAGACTCTTTAAGCTAAACTAAATTAAATTTAAGACCTAGACCCAAAGACCAAAAGAACATCATACCTGGACTGATGGATTCCTGAGGATTAAAGAATGTTTTAAGATCTGATTTTATAACATCAAAATCAATTTATATATTTATATGATTTTTATCTACATTTTATATATTTATAGATATTTTTAATGTTATTGTTTTTTATTGCTATTACGGCTATTTTATATTGTTATTAATTTAATTGATTTTTTAATATAACGGGGTTCTAAATTAATGGATGATTGGGATAAATATGCTTGTGGTTATGAGTGGAATGACTGGCATAATGATTGGGTTGGCGGGGGTGGGTGGGGTTATGGTATGGATGAGATGATTGATAGTAGTATGAATGATAGATTTGGCCCACCTGACGCCCGGGAGACAGGAGAGGAGGGGGCACCGATCTCTGGGGTGGCAGAGGGACGGAATATCTCTGTGTTGCTGGGGAGAGGCAGATACGGCGGGGGTCACAGAGTTAGCCGTTCCAGGGGAACGAGGGACCGTTGCTTAATAACGGTCCCTTGTTCCGGCTCTGTGAACCCAATCTTGGGTACTGGTGATGAGTGTAACTCTGGCCCTGGGCTCAGGTTGCTGCTGCTCAATGCCAGGTCGGTGGTAAATAAAGCTCTCCTCATCCGGGACCTGATCCTGGATGAGGAGGCCGACCTGGCTTGTATTACTGAAACCTGGCTGGGCCCGGAGGGAGGTGTTCCCCTCTCTGAAATTTGCCCAGCCGGGTTTCAGATATGGCATCAACCTCGACCCCAGGGAAGGGGGGGAGGAGTGGCTATTGTTGCCAGGGAGAGCCTTTGCCTGCGTAGACTCATTGCTCCGGAAATTGCGGGTTGCGAGTCTCTCTTGATGAGGTTGGACTTAGGGGTTCAGGTGGGCTTATTTCTCACGTACCTGCCTCCCAGCTGCGTGTCAAAAGCCCTGCCTGTGCTACTCGAGGAAGTAGCCGGGTTGGCGGTGGAGTTCCCCGGACTTATTGTCCTGGGGGACTTCAATCTGCCGTCACTCGGCGAAACCTCTGGGTTGGCACAGGAGTTCATGGCCACCATGACAGCCATGGACCTGACTCAAGTAGTTCAGGGTCCGACTCACGAGGGAGGACACGCACCTGACATGGTATTCCTTTCTGAGCAACTGAGTAATGGTCTGAGACTAAGGGGCTTAGATGCGTTGCCTTTGTCATGGTCAGACCATTTCCTACTACGGCTTGACTTCCTGGCTCCAATCCTTCCCCGCAGGGAGGCGGAACCAATTAAGATGTTCCGCCCCAGACGCCTGATGGACCCTGAGGGCTTTCAGACGGCGCTTGGGGTTATACCAGAGGCACTTGTCCACAGTTCGGCAGAGTCTCTTGCGGAGGCCTGGAACAAGGCCGCAGCGGAGGCTCTTGACCGGATTGCGCCTTTGCGACCTCTCCGAGGCGCTAGACCCCGTAGAGCTCCATGGTTCAACGAGGAGCTCCGGGAGTTGAAACGCCAGAAGAGACGTCTAGAGAAGCGATGGAGGAAGAGTAGGTCTGAATCCGACCGAACACTTGTAAGAGCTTTTATTAAGACTTACAAAGTGGCGCTCAAGGCGGCAAGATGCGCGTACCATGCCGCCTTGATTGCATCAGCGGAATCCCGCCCGGCCGCTCTGTTTAGGGTGACCCGCTCCCTTCTTAATCAGGGGGGAGTTGGGGAGCCCTTACAGAGTAGTGCCGAGGACTTTAACACGTTTTTCGCTGATAAAGTCGCTCGGATCCGAGCCGACCTCGACTCCAATTGTAAAACAGAGTCGACTGACAACGAGTCAGTCGAGGTGACTGGGGCACGTACTTGTCCACCTGTCTGGGAAGAGTTTGATCTGGTGACACCTGATGAAGTGGACAAGGCCATTGGAGCTGTGAGTTCTGCCACCTGTTTACTGGATCCGTGTCCCTCCTGGTTGGTTTCGGCCAGCAGGGAGGTGACACGGAGCTGGGCCCAGGAGATTACCAACGCTTCCTTGGGGAGGGGAGTTTTTCCATCACTCTATAAAGAAGCGCTTGTGCGCCCCCTCCTCAAGAAGCCCTCCCTGGACCCAGCCGTACTTAACAACTATCGTCCAGTCTCCAACCTTCCCTTTATGGGGAAGGTTGTCGAGAAGGTGGTGGCACTCCAGCTCCAGCGGTCCTTGGAAGAAGCCGATTATCTAGGTCCCCGGCAGTCGGGTTTCAGGCCCGGTTACAGCACGGAAACCGCTTTGGTCGCGTTGATGGATGATCTCTGGCGGGCCCGGGACAGGGGTTTATCCTCTGTCCTGGTGCTCCTTGACCTCTCAGCGGCTTTCGATACCATCGACCATGGTATCCTTCTGCACCGGCTGGAGGGGCTGGGGGTGGGAGGCACTGTTCTTCAGTGGTTCTCCTCCTACCTCTCTGGCCGGTCGCAGTCGGTGTTAGTGGGGGGCCAGAGGTCGACTCCTAGGTTTCTCCCTTGTGGGGTGCCTCAGGGGTCGGTCCTCTCCCCCCTGCTATTCAACATCTACATGAAACCGCTGGGCGAGATCATCCAAGGACATGGGGTGAGGTATCATCAATATGCGGATGATACCCAGCTTTACATCTCCACCCCATGCCCAGTCAACGAAGCGGTGGAAGTGATGTGCCGGTGCCTGGAGGCTGTTGGGGCCTGGATGGGTGTCAACAGACTCAAGCTCAACCCGGATAAGACGGAGTGGCTGTGGGTTCTGCCTCCCAAGGACAATCCCATCTGTCCGTCCATCACCCTGGGGGGGGAATTGTTGACCCCCTCAGAGAGGGTCCGCAACTTGGGCGTCCTCCTCGATCCACAGCTCACATTAGAACAACATCTTTCAGCTGTGGCGAGGGGGGCATTTGCCCAGGTTCGCCTGGTGCACCAGTTGCGGCCCTATCTGGACCGGGACTCATTGCTCACAGTCACTCATGCCCTCATCACCTCGAGGTTCGACTACTGTAATGCTCTCTACATGGGGCTACCTTTGAAAAGTGTTCGGAAACTCCAGATCGTGCAAAATGCAGCTGCGAGAGCAGTCATGGGCCTACCTAGGTATGCCCATGTTTCACCATCACTCCGCAGTCTGCATTGGCTGCCGATCAATTTCCGGTCACAATTCAAAGTGTTGGTTATGACCTTTAAAGCCCTTCATGGCATTGGACCAGAATATCTCCGAGACCGCCTCCTGCCGCACGAATCCCAGCGACCGATTAGGTCCCACAGAGTGGGCCTTCTCCGGGTCCCGTCAACTAAACAATGTCGGTTGGCGGGCCCCAGGGGAAGAGCCTTCTCTGTGGCGGCCCCGGCCCTCTGGAACCAACTCCCCCCGGAGATTAGAACTGCCCCTACTCTTCCTGCCTTCCGTAAACTCCTTAAAACCCACCTTTGCCGTCAGGCATGGGGGAACTGAAACATCTCCCCCTGGGCACGTTTAATTTATGCATGGTATGTCTGTGTGTATGACTGTTAGTATATGGGTTTTTTAAATATTTAAATATTTTAAATTTGCCTGATTGCTTATGATTTGTTTTTACATGTTGTGAGCCGCCCCGAGTCTTCGGAGAGGGGCGGCATACAAATCTAAGTAATAAATAAATAATAAAAATAAATAATAAATATGTCGACCCTCTCCGGAGACTTGGGGTGGCTAACAGCAACAATAAAGCAGTGTACAATAGTAGTCTGATGTTAGAAACAATTAAAAACCCATTAATATAAAAAACCAAACATACATACCATGCATAGAATTGTAAAGGCCTAGGGGGAAGAGGGTCTCAATTCCCCCATGCCTGACGGCAGAGGTGGGTTTTAAGCAGCTTACGAAAGGCAAGGAGGGTGGGGGCAATTATAATTTGGGGGGGGGAGTTGGTTCCAGAGGGCCGGGGCCACCACAGAGAAGGCTCTTCCCCTGGGTCCCGCCAAGCGACATTCTTTAATTGTCAGGACCTGGAGAAGATCCACTCTGTGGGACCTAACTGGTCGCTGGGATTCGTGCAGCAGAAGGTGGTCCCTGAGGTATATGAGGGGTTGCCACAGAGAGGAGGGGATCACTTTATTCTCCAGGGCACCGGAGGGCCGGATGAGGAACAACGGCTGGAAGCTGACCAAGGAGAGATTCAACCTGGAAATAAGGAAGAACTTCCTGACGGTCAGAACGATCAACCAGTGGAACAACATACCAGCGGACGTTGTGAACGCCAATACTCTGGACATTTTTAAGAGGAAATTGGACTGCCATTTGGCTAGGATGTTATAGGGTTCCTGCTTAGGCAGGGGGTTGGACTTGATGACCCACCTGGTCCCTTCCAACTCTAACAATAAATAAATAAAGATTGATTGATTCATCAAACATGTATAGGATAGTAGTTTGTATAACCCTGGTATTCCCCTCGGGTATAAAAGGACACAAAATGACATTTGAGACCCCGTAAAAATTTTTCCCTGCATATCTGAAACTTGAAGTTCCATGACTTTTTCTCATTTGAGGGGTTCTTTCTAAGGGTGGTGGGGTTTTTTAGGGGGGGGGGTTGTATAGTTTTTGCTGGGCAAAAAAAGTTAACAATGTTACCCTCCGGGTCCTTTTAGACCTGGAGTATAAAAGGGTTAGTTCTAGCTACTGGAATGGTCCTTTTGAATACTTTTTTCACTAGTATACTAATTTGAACATTTCTGAACACAATGAAATGAAAATTGAAATGAAAAAATAATGCTTATTTGTTTATTTTGCTCAGAAAAGCCCGCCCCCTGTTTTTGTGAAATTTTGTTCATTTTTCCCAGGTTTGCCTGGTGCACCAGTTGCAGCCCTATTTGGACCAGGAGTCACTGCTCAGAGTCACTCATGCCCTCATCACCTCGAGGTTCGATTACTGCAATGCTCTCTACATAGGGCTACCTTTGAAAAGTGTTCAGAAACTCCAGATTGTGCAGAATGCGGCTGCGAGAGCTTTCATGGGGCTTCCCAGATTCGCCCATGTTTTTACAACACTCCATGGCCTGCATTGGCTGCCGATCAGTTTCCGGTCACAATTCAAAGTGTTGGTAATGACCTTTAAAGCCCTACATGGCATTGGACCAGAATACCCTCTGGAATCGCCTTCTACCGCACGAATCCCAGCAGCCGATAAGGTCCCACAGTGTTGGTCTTCTCTGGGTCCTGTCGACTAAACAATGTCGTTTGGCAGGGCCCAGGGGAAGAGCCTTCTCTGTGGCAGCCCTGGGCCTCTGGAATCAATTCCCCCCTGGAGATTAGAACAGCCCCCACCCTCCTTGTCTTTCGCAAATTACTCAAGACCCACCTATATCACCAGGCATGGGGGAACTGAGACAACTCCCCCAGGCTTTTATATTTTATGTTTGATATGTATGTGTTGTATGGTTTTAAATGATGGGGTTTTATATGTCTTTTTTTTCTTTTAATATTAGATTTGTTCTATTGTTCTATTGTTTTTTTATTATTATTATGTCAGTACAACACAGAAACAAGATCACTATGCTGGATTTTGTATTTCATCACCAGTCGAGCGCTTCCCAAGCACCTAGGACTGTGTGATGTAGCCGTGAATTATGTTTGCTGATCCCAATAAAGCAGCCTTTTGCAATCGACAGATGGAGATTTTGTCAATTCTGATGGTTTTCAAATGTCCACTGAGATCCTTTGGTACTGCGCCCAGCGTGCCACGTACCACTGGGATCACTTTCACTGGTGATCTAGCTGCTTCTCCTCAATTCTTCTGTCTCCTGGGATTGCGATGTAAATGATCCATACTTTCTTTTTCTCCACAATCACAATGTCTGGTGTGTTATGCTTCAAAATTTGGTCAGTCTGAAGTCGGAAGTCCCACAGTAGTTTTGCTTGCTTATTATTATTATTATTATTATTATTATTATTATTATTATTATTATTATTATTAATATTATTATTATGCCAATGCCAAAGATGGTCAAAAAATTCTGATTTGGCAGGCTATTCTATCTATAAATTGAAAAAAGTGCACACAGCTGTAGGGGGGGTGAGGCCCTTTTGTGAGCAAAATAAACAAATAAGCATCTTTTTTTTTCATTTCATTGTGTTCAGAAATGTTCAAATTAGTATACTAGTGAAAAAAGTATTCAAAAAGACCATTCCAGTAGCTAGAATCAACCTTTTTATACTTTGGGTCTAAAAGGACCCGGAGGGTAACAGGAGTATAGTAAATGGGAGGAGAATACCAGGGATAAACATGACATAAATAAAAAGTAATGATAAAAAAGGACAATAGGACAAGGATGGTAGGCACAATGGTGTGCTTATGTACACCCCTTACAGACCTCTTAGAAATGGGGAGAGGTCAACTCTAGACAATCTGAGGTTAAAGTTTTTGGGTTTGGGGGCTTGGTAGTGCATTCCAGGCATTGATCACTCTGTTGCTGAAGTTGTATTTTCTGCAGTCGAGTTTAGAGTGGTTTACACTTAGTTTGAATCTATTATGTGCTTGTGTATTGCTGCAGTTGAAGGTGAAGTGGTCATTAACAGGAAGAACATTTTGGTATATGATTTTATGAACTACAGTTAGATCAGATTGGAGGCAACATACCTGTATATACTCGAGTATAAGTCGCCCCGATTATAAACTGAGGCACCTACTTTTGCCACAAAAACTGGGAAAATTTATTGACTCTAGTATAAGTCGAGGGTGGAAAATGCAGTGGCTACTGGTAACTTATAAAAATGGAAAACAATAAAATTACATCAATTGAGGCATCAGTAGATTAAATATTTTAGAATATTTATTTCAAAGAAAACCAGTAAATTGGCTCTGTAAGTTTAAAAGAGGGTAAAGAGGTATATGTCCCCCCCAAGGCAGGTATAGGCAAAAAAAAAAATGCAAGTATTTATCTCAATCCCCCACTGCTCCTGCTGGTTTGGGTTTGGGTTTGGGTTAGGATACCTGGCCTCTCCTTGCCTCAAAGAGATACAATTTCCCTCTGTATTACTGAACATCCAAAATATGCTATTTAATTCTAATATACCGTACAATATCTACTATATAAAGTGTATGTGTATATATACAGAGAGAGAGAGAGAGAGAGAGAGAGAGAGAGAGAGAGAGAGAGAGCGCTCTTGTAAAATGATATACATTCAACCTCATAGGAAAAACAAACCCAGAGTCCACTTTCTGCCACACATTTAACCATAACTAGAACATTACACATGCTTTCAGATGTACCCGTACTTCCCTAGCATGCACATCACTGTTAGAGCTAGGAAATGTCATGGAATGAGTAAAATGTGGTGATTCTCACTTAACAATACTTTTGCTTAACAACCAATTTTGGGCTCAATTGTGGTCATAGGTCTTTCTTTCTTTCTTTCTTTCTATCTATCTTTCTATCTTCCTTCCTTCCTTCTTTTCCTGTCTGTCTTTCTTTCTTTCTTTTCTGTCTGTCTTTCTTCCTTCCTAGCATCTTTCTTTCTCCCCACTTCCCCGGGTAAATTACACAGTCAATACTGTACTGGTTTTTTTACAAAGTAAATGAAGAATCATTTTGGGTATTCTCTAAAATTTCTTCATTGGGATCCATAGCTTATCTGGCAAAAGATTTTTCACCTGGCAGGAGGTGAACAAGCAGAGAAAGCAGTCCCCAAGTGCACATAATTAGGGTGCCTTAGAAGTTCATCCTTTCCAAGCCTTGAGTAAAAGATTATACTATGTAAATGGCAAAAAAAGAAAGAGGATTACCTAAAGTTCTGAAATAGATCAAAGTTATATAATATATGAGAACAGCATTCAACCTATTAATTTAGGCTTGGGCAAGAATAGTGATGGGTGAACCCAACAATGTTCGGGTTTGGCGAGTTCGGACGAACTTCACGCAAAGTTCGGACAAACCCAAAACCGAACTCCGAACACTCCATGGTGGCAAAGCTCTGCCCCCGGAATCCCATTGTTTTTTATTTTTTTAAAAAAGGACGTCGCAGCGGCGCCGCAAGCAAAAGGAGCTGGGGAATCCCACAAAGGGATTCCGGGGGTGGAGCTTTGACGTCACGTATACCAGCAGGTTGCTAAGCACACCAAGGTGATCACTTCCTGGATTCCGGGGGCAGCACTAGAATAATGGAGGGAGGATGGAATCCAGGAAGTGATCACCTTGGCGTGCTTAGCAACCTGCCGATATACGTGAATCCCATCGTTTTTTATTTTTATTGATTTTTTAAAATTTATTTTTATTTTTACAAAAAAGGACGCCTTTTTCGTTAAAAAAAATTATGTGAAAGGACGTTGCAGCGGCGCTGCAAGCAAAGGGAGGTCCTTTCATGTAAAAATAAAAACAATTATTTTTACGTGAAAGAACTTCCCTTTGCTTACGGCACCGCTGCGGCATCCTTTTTCATAAAAATAAAAATAAATAAAAATAAATAATCTGTAAAAATAAAAAACGATGGGATTCCGGGGATGGAGTCCGATTAGACCCACTAAATGAACAAACCAAAAGAAACTGGTAATTGAAGTAAAGCCCATAGTACCAGCCTATGATCGTTTAGTATACAAACAATCTGACAAAAACCTAAAGTCATATACACATCTGTTCCTACAGAGAATACATTCACTTGTGCTGAAAGAAAAGGTTGAAGCCTTGTATCTATCTTTGTAAATAAAAACTTTAAAAAAAAAAGAAGTTGATGCCTTATGACAGGTATTATATCTGAGGATGGTTTTTATTTTGTGGCCTATATGATTATGTATTCATTTCTGCCAATGCAGTAGGTGGGCCTTGCACAATAGAACACCTAACCAAATTTATGGGGGTAGCACATTTTAAAGATATTAATCAAGAAATACAGTTCTATTATGAACATATCCCAGAAGGTGGAGAAACAGCACATATACCTCATTATGAACATAGTCTTTGGAGAGGGGCAGCATAAAAATCTAATAAACTATAAACTATAAAACTATAAACTATATATCAGGGCAATGGCCTATTCAAAGGCCTATTCAATGGCCTTTATCCCCAGTGTTATAAAACCATAGATTCATAAAGTTGGAAGGGACCTCCAGGGTCATTGAGTCCAACTCCCTGCTCAATGCAGGATTCATTAAACCATCCCAGAAAAATGACTGTCCAGTCTCTGTTTGAAGACGTCCAGTGAAAGCAAGCCCACCACCTCCTGTGGCAAACTGTTCCTCTGGTTTATCACCCTTACTGTTGGAAAGTTTTTTCTGATAACTAATCTAAATCTATTCCCTTGAGGTTCATTCCTTTGTTTCTAGTCCTTCCATGTGCTAATGAGAACAATGCTGATCCCTCTGCTCTGTGACAGCCCTTCAGATATTTGTAGACAGTTATCAAGTCTCCTCTCAGTCTTCTCCTTTGCAGACTAAACGCCCCTAGATTCTTTAAATGTTCCTCATAGGACATGGTTTCCAGACCACTCACCATCCTTGTAACCCTCCTTTGAACTTGCTCTAGTTTATCAATGTCCTTTTTAAATTGAGGCCCCCAGAATTGAACACAGTATTCCAAGTGAGGTCATACCAAAGTACTATAGAGAGGAATAATTACTTAATGTGAATGAGATTCTATGCTCCTCTTGATGCATCATGATGCCTCTTGATGTGTTGTTTGAAATTAACCAATAAAACATACATAGGGGTTAAAGATCTCTCACTCATGTACATGATGTAGGATAGTATCAAAGGTGGAAGCTGAGCTTCTGAGTATTTCCCCCCGGTTTGCCTCACAATATCTTGCTTGTGCTTTAGAAAAGGTATTAATGAAACCTCATCTGCTACAGCAGCTCCGGCAGATGAAGTGGGAGAATCAGGCACATATTTGTTGTGGTTAGCTCTGGCCCTGCTCCTGCCCCAAGGACTGTGGATGTGGGGGAGACATCCACATGCTGCAGGCCTGTTTTGCCCCCGGTGGAATCTGCTGATGAAGGTTCCTCTGACCAAGAAGACATGAGTGACAGGGAGGAGGAGAGTGTGGCAGACAGCTCAGAAGGAGATCAATTCTCTAGCTCCTCCTTGGATTCAGAACAAGAGTTAATGAGACAGCCACGCATGCGGAGAGCGATGCATAGGCAACAATAACTGAGAGATTATTATCAAAGAAAATGAGGCCACCTGTGGTTGGGTGGGACTGTGGTCATTAGTGATGCTGCTATAAATAGCAGCCTGTGGGTTTGGCCATTGTGGAGGATTATCTGATCGTTGTGTTTCGTGACTGCTTTACTGACTTTGACCTTTTGTGTGCTGATTTTTCCCCGCTTTGAAACTAAACCAGATCAAAGTGTGTTTCACTTTGTGAAAGAAGAAGGACCGTGAATTGCCTCACAGCTGCAAGCTAAGTATCACAGAACTGATATGGGACTTGTACAAATTACCAGTTTGTTTGGAGACGAGTGCTCTTTGCTATACAAAAAGAAGGCTTAGTTTAAGTGAATTTTCATTATAAAGAACATTGTTTTGAATTTTCAAACGTGTGTGTGTCTGACATTTATACCTGTGAATTTTGGGGAGGATTCTACCAGAGAGCCCGACAGAACACATATTATTGATAATAAGAAAGAAGTGAACTGTATGGGACATGCAGATTAAGCACAATTCATCGAAGCTAAATTACAAGCCTTATACAACATCACTACACATTTACAATATGTGGCAGATAACATCGCATTCAAAGAGTTATGGAATGTCTTAACATTCCATAACATTCAAGCTCCCAGACCTGACCTGGCTGAAGAATGTGTTTATAGGAATCATTGTAATTGTTAAGCCTTGGAACCTGTATATGTATTGTTGGCTTGTCTTGGTTAGACTATGAAACCTTCGACAACACCGAGCAGAGAATTTTAACAGAACGTGGATGTGTGATAAAGCCAAGACACAGACTTAGTTAAATAAGTATTATTTACATATAAACAAAATATAAACAATCCAGAATAAGCACGAAGCAAATACAGAATAATATGCACTGAGCAATTACAAGATTAGCACAAAGCAAAATACAATATAGATAATAAGCACAAAGCTAAAATACAATATAGATAAAAGCACAAAGCTTATACAAGCACGAAGCTTAAACACGACTCCCCCATCTCTCAGGCAAAAGTAAAGGAAATGACCGAGCAAAATCATGAGCTTTTATAGCTTCAATGAGGAAGTGACGAAACAGCCTTGAATATTAACTCTTCAAGTACAAGTGCACATTAACTCTTTAAGTACAAATTTCATACAAGTGTACAATATGCAGTTTACAATGGCAATCCCTAACAACTATGTACCCTGTACTAACATGTATCAAATGTATACCCATATGTATTAGCTTCTGGAAAGGCTGCTATAAACAGGGTTTCAAAAAAGGGAAGATAGGAGTGGCCTATCTTCCCTCTAATAGGAAAATTAGCATTATGCTACAGGATATTCAAGATTCCTAAAAAGATTGGGATTTCTTAGGAGATTGGGAGAGGGAGGAGTTATGAGAAAAATTATGAGGCCTATAATTTAATTGGTAAGGCCCTATAGCAGCGGTCCCCAAACTACAGCCCGTGGGCCGAATGCGGCCCGCTGAGGCCATTTACCTGGCCCGCGGCAGCGTACGAGATTTTACCATCTATATACAGTACTAAGTTCCCGAATCTACCCTCCACTCTGCTGCTGAGCGTCTGGCAGTGGCAAGAAAGAGGGAAGCCAGGGGGCGGGGAGGAAAGCACCCTGTGGCAGAGCAGCAACAGTTCCTCTCCCTAAAGGCGAGAAAGAAATTGGCCAATTGCTTTCCTCCCCGCCCCCTGGCTTTCCGCCTCCTCCTCCTCCAGAAACACTGCAAGAGCGTCTGGAGGGGCCAGTAAACAAGCCATCATGATCCCCCCGCGCACTAACTTGTTAACAGCCACGCCGTCCCGGATCGCAGTGAGGGGAGCTTTTCCCCGGCCAGGCGACAGCGAGGCCCTTCCGATGCTTGCCCGCCACCCAGGCCCCGTGCTTTGAGCTGGGGGCGACAGGCCTAGCCTCAGCTTACTTGGCCCTGGTGCGGCCGAAGCGCGGGGCGGAGTAGGCGGTGGCAGCTGCTTCAGGCCCACCCCCGAGCTGAGCTTCCTTTGGCTTCCTTCGAGGCAAAGCTGCAAAGCTCACCTGCCGCCTCGAAGGAAGCCAAAGGAAGCTCAGCTCAACGAGGACCGGTTGTTGGTCCCTTGAAGCTGCCACCGCTGCTGCCCATGGAGAGATCCCTTCGCCAGAACGGAGGCAGCGGCGGCGGGCTCAAGGGACCAAGAGCCGGTCTTTCTCGGGGCTGAATTGTTGCAGCCTCTGAGGCCGCCTCCAGGCGAAGGGATCTCCTCGGTGGGCAGCCTCGGAGGCTGCAACAATTCAGCCCCGAGAAAGACCGGCTCTTGGTCCCTTGAGCCCGCCGCCGCCTCCGTTGCAAGCAGAAGCTCCCAAGACGGGACCAAGAGCCAGTCTTTCTCGGGGCTGAATTGTTGCAGCCTCTGAGGCCGCCTCCGGGCAAAGGGATCTCCTCGGTGGGCTGCCTCGGAGGCTGCAGCAACGCAGCCCCGAAAAGGACCGGCTCTTGGTCCCTTGAGCCCGCCGCCGCTGTCTCCATTCGGGCGAAGGGATCTCTCCAGTGGGCGGCAGCTTCAAGGGACCAACAGCCGGTCCTTTTCGGAGCTGCATTGCTGCAGCCTCCGAGGTCGCCCACCAAGGAGATCCCTTCGCTCTTAGGCGGAGGCGGCCTCAGAGGCTGCAACAATTCAGCCCCGAAAAGGACCGGGTGTTGGTCCCTTGAAGCCGCCTCCGCCTCCGTTTGGGCGAAGGGATCTCTGCAGTGGGCGGCGGGCTCAAGGGACCAAGAGCCGGTCCTTTTCGGAGCTGCGTTGCTGCAGCCTCCGAGGCCGCCCACCGAGGAGATCCCTTCGCCCGGAGGCGGAGGCGGCCTCAGAGGCTGCAACAATTCAGCCCCGAGAAAGACCGGCTCTTGGTCCCGTCTTGGAGCTTCTGGTTGCAGCCGACTGCCCCGCAGCGTGTTGCAGGGCAGAAAAAAAAAGAAGAGAGGAAGGAAGAGAGAAGAAAAGGAGAGAGAGAGAGAGAGAAAGAAAGCAAGAGAGAGAGAGAGAGAAAACAAGTGAGAGGGGGAGGGAATGTGAGAGAGAAAAAGACAAAAATGAGAAAATGATGGAGGGAAAGAAGGAGGGAGAGGGAAAAAACAAATGAGAAAGAAGGGAAAAAAGGGAGAGGGAAGAGAGAAGTGGGAAGGAGGGAGGGAGGGAAATAAGGAGAAATGGAGGGGAAAGGAAGGAAGGAAAGGAAGAAGGAAGGAAGAAGAAATGGAGGGAACAAGGAAGGAAGGAAGAATGAAATGAATGGAGGGGCGGAGGAAGGAAGGATTTTTTGGGGTGTGTGTGTAAATTTTTTTAAATTTTTCTCTCGACATACATTCAAACAATACAATGTACCATCTAATTTTCCCTGAATAAAATGTCAGTAACTAATATCAATCATCAAAAAAGTTGCAAAAGTTTTTTTTTCTAATGTTGTCATCCAGGTACATAATTTTCTTTTAATTAAGTTCTCTCCTTAATGTTCCTTCAAAAAGTACAACACCAATTATATTTCTAACTTATTAACCATTATGCCAAAGTGCTTCCTTCTTTCTTTATATATTTTTCTATAAATATTTTTATACATTTTTCTATAAACCAAGAAAACCTTGTATAGCCAATCAGATTTTAACAAAAAAAATTAAAAACAAAACAAACATGTATGAATTTCAGACTTCTTCCCCCCCCTCTAAGTAGTACATTCCCATTTTGTTTTTTTACGTTAAAATAAGGTATGTGCAGTGTGCATAGGGATTTGTTCATAGGTTTTTTTTATAGTCCGGCCCTCCAACAGTCTGAGGGACAGTGAACTGGCCCCCTGTGTAAAAAGTTTGGGGACCCCTGCCCTATAGTTTAATTGACATAGAAAACCCTGTTTTTGTAAAAAAAAAAAAAAAAATCAGGCCTGTTCCTGCAACGCTTGTGTTGTATGGTTTCAATGATGGGTTTTACATGTTTTTAAATATTGGATTTGTTATATTGTTATTATTGTTGCTGTGAGCCGCCCCAAGTCTGTGGAGAGGGGTGGCATACAAATCTAATAAATTAAATTAAATTAATTAAATTAAATTAATTCTTGGAAAAAGAGAGAATTTATTCTCCACAAATTCTTTAGACAAATATGGTTATACTAGATACCAAGAATTGTGTAAGTGACTTTTACAAAGGATAAACAAGAGATGTGGAAATCATGAAATACCAATAAAGGAATGATTGTCAATGACTAATAGTGGGAAAGTCCGCAAAGGAAAGTTTGGATTTTTTTTTTAAAGGGAAAAAATGTGCAGTGAAAGTGCTGTGTTAACACCCCAAAAATTGTAATGGAGAGGGAATAGTTGGGGGTGTGAATAAGAAATTTTGAAACCTATAAAATTATGTACTCTGTATTAAGCAAATCATCCTAGAGAAAACAGCACATTTCCTGTGGTCTCTCCGGGCCCCAGTATGCATACCAGTCTATTTTTTCTTTATTTTGTAAAACATAAAGTTTTTCCCCTTTTATTCTCTTGGTCTCCTGGAATTTTTCTTACACACTCACTCACATTTATACATTTCTTCTGGTTGTAAGATACTCCTTTGTATTCAAGTCTGGCCTCAGAATGATAATGTAGCATTTGGGGACGAAGATGCAGACCAGCAGACCAGCACTGGAGGCCAAGATGGAAAAGACTTGCACAGCCACCATGTATTTCCCCTTGGTGCTGAGGTAGCTGGGCAGGAAGGCAGCCCAAACATTGCAGAAGACCAGCATGCTGAAGGTGATCAGCTTGGCTTCGTTGAAGGCTCCAGGGAGATTCCTGGCCAGGAAAGCCACTGTGAAGCAGATGGCAGCCAGGAAGCCCATGTAGCTGAGGGTGATGTAAAACATGAAAACAGAACCTTCGTTGCATTGCAGGATGATCTCCCCAGGCTGGGAGTAAAAGTCTGACTCACAGAATGGAGGAGAAATTCTGAACCAGATGGAGCATATCATAATTTGGATGCTAGAACAAGAAAGGATGATGGAGTTTGCCAAGCTCTTCCCCAACCATCTCTTCACTCGGTTTCCTGGTTTTGTAGCCAGGAAAGCCAGCACCACTGTGATTGTTTTGGCCAAGAGAGAAGAAATGGCAACTGAGAAGATGATGCTGAAAACTGTTTGTCGGAGACGGCAAGTGATTTTACTTGGTTGACCAATGAAGAGAAAAGGAGATAAGAAGCAAAGCAGGAGGGAGACCAGGAAGATGTAAGAGAGGTCCCGGTTGTTTGCTTTGACAATGGGAGTTTCTAGATGTTTAATGAATATGATTAAAACAAGGGCTGTGGCTAAGAACCAGAAGAGGGAAAAAGCCATTAGAATGATTCCCAGATGTTCTCCATAAGAAAGAAAGGATATTCCTTTCAGGATACATTGAATTCTGTCCTCATTTGGATATTTTTCATCTGGACACTTGATGCATTTTTCTGTATCTGAGAAAACCAAAAAAGCAATACTTTTTTTTTTAAAAAACCTGTACTTTGACCTTTCAAGAAATACTTTCCTGGGGCAACTTATGTTACCAGCAGCATTTTCTGAGAAGCATTAATTAAAATCTCTACAGAAAGAAGGTAAAAATAATATATATATTTTTAAAAAATTAGCTTTATTTTTATATTAACCAATCCCTCTTAACATGTTCCTGAGGATTGGAGAATGGCCAGTGTTGTGCCTATCCACAAGAAGGGCAGTAGAGAAGAAGCTGGTGACTACAGGCCAGTTAGCTTGACATCAGTTGTAGTTAAAATGATGGAGATTCTACTCAAAAAGAGGATAAATCAGCACCTAAAAAGCAATAACCTATTAGACCCAAATCAGCATGGCTTTACTGAAGGCAATCATGTCAGACTAATCTCATTGATTTCTTTGACTATGTCACAAAGGTGTTGGATGAAAGTGGTGCTGTGGATATTGCCTATCTGGACTTCAGCAAAGCCTTTGATACGGTTCCACATAAAAAGATGATAGATAAATTAGTGAAGCTCCAACAGTCCTTGGAAGAAGCCAATTATCTAGGCCCTCAGCAGTCAGGATTCAGGCCTGGCTACAGCACGGAAACTGCTTTGGTCACGTTGATGGATGATCTCTGGCGTGCCCCGGACAGGGGTTTATCCTCTGTCCTGGTGCTTCTCGACCTCTCAGCGGCTTTGGATACCATCGACCATGGTATCCTTCTGCGCCGGCTGTAGGGGTTTGGAGTGGGAGGCACTGTTCTTCAGTAGTTCTCCTCCTACATCTCCGGTTGGTCACAGTCAGTGTTAGTGGGGGGTCAGAGGTCGACTGCTAGGCTTCTCCCTTGTGGGGTGCCTCAGGGGTCGGTCCTCTCTCCCCTACTATTTAATATCTACATGAAATCGCTGGGCGAGATCATCCAAGGGCACGGGGTGAGGTATCATCAGTATGCTGATGATACCCAGTTGTACATTTCCACCCCATGTCCAGTCAACGAAGCAGTGGAAGTGATGTGCTGGTGCCTGGAGGCTGTTGGGGTCTGGATGGGTGTCAACAGACTGAAACTCAACCCTGATAAGACGGAGTGGCTGTGGGTTTTGCCTCCCAAGGACAATTCCATCTATCCATCCATCACCCTGGGGGGGGGAATTATTGACCCCCTCAGAGAAGGTCCGCAACTTGGGTGTCCTCCTTGATCCACAGCTCACATTAGAGAAACATCTTTCAGTTGTGGCGAGGGGGGCACTTGGGGAAAAGGAATCCTCAATCTGAATATTGTAGTGGCAGTTCTGTGTTAGCAAAAACTGCAGAAGGGAAGGATTTAGGGGTAGTGATTTCTGAGAGTCTCAAAATGGGTGAGTAGTGTGGTCGGACAGTAGGAAAAGCAAGTAGGATGCTTGGCTGCATAGCTAGAGGTATAACAAGCAGGAAGAGGGAGATTGTGATCCCCTTATATAGAGCGCTGGTGAGACCACATTTGGAATACTGTGTTCAGTTCTGGAGACCTCACCTACAAAAAGAAATTGACAAAATTGAATGGGTCCAAAGACAGTCTACAAGAATGGTGGAAGGTCTTAAACATAAAACGTATCAGGAAAGACTTAATGAACTCGATCTGTATAGTCTGGAGGACAGAAGGAAAAGGGGGAACATGATCAAAACATTTAAATATGTTAAAGGGTTAAATAAGGTTCAGGAGGGAAGTGTTTTTAATAGGAAAGTGAACACAAGAACAAGGGGAGACGATCTGAAGTTAGTTGGGGGAAAGATCAAAAGCAACATGAGAAAATATTATTTTACTAAAAGAGTAGTAGATGCTTGGAACAAACTTCCAGCAGACATGGTTGGTAAATCCACAGTAACTGAATTTAAACATGCCTGGGATAAACATATATCCATCCTAAGATGAAATCCAGGAAATAGTATAAGGGCAGACTAGATGGACCATGAGGTGTTTTTCTGCCCTCAGTCTTCTATGTTTCTATAGTTTATGACATTACAAGAATTCCTGGAACCTGAAGGAGTTCTTTTGTAAATTGCAGAACCTACTTTATGAGAGACATATCAGTTAATTTTTGTAGACACATTTCCTGGCAAAAAAAACCAACGACCCACAATTAAGCTTCAATCTAACTTTAACTTTCATGACAGTGTTTCAGATGAATCCAGTTCCACAAGGCCTGCCTTTTCCCTTAGTGACTCCCACCTTCATGGATGGAGATGGTCCCCTCAGAACAAGGAATGCAGTCATAGCAGCAAGCAGGCTCTCCTTCTCGCTTCCGCTTGACAAATCCAGGATGACAACTTTCCACACATTGGGACTGAGGCAGAGACTAAGCAGAAAAAGAAGAAATGCCAAAGAAAATACATTGGGAAAGAAGCATCCATGAAAATCGACGTAGACATTAACATTAACCCAATATTAGCCAAATAGTTTATGGGCTTCACTCAGATAAATATGAAATTATTGATTCATTTTGGAGAGATAAATGCCAGCAGACTGTTTGTTTGTTTGTTTGTTTGCTTGCTTGCTTGTTTATTAGAAACATAGAAGTCTGAGGGCAGAAAAAGACCTCATGATCCATCTAGTCTGCCCTTATACTATTTTCTGTATTTTATCTTAGGATGGATATATGTTTATCTCAGGCATGTTTAAATTAAGTTACTGTGGATTTATCTACCACGTCTGCTAGAAATTTTTTCCAAGGATCTACTACTCTTTCAGTAAAATAATATTTTCTCATGTTGCTTTTGATCTTTCCCCCAAATAACTTCAGATTGTGTCCCCTTGTTCTTGTGTTCACTTTCCTATTAAAAACACTTCCCTCCTGGACCTTATTTAACCCTTTAACATATTTAAATGTTTCGATCATGTCCCCCCTTTTCCTTCTGTCCTCCAGACTATACAGATTGAGTTCATGAAGTCTTTCCTGATACGTTTTATGCTTAAGACCTTCCACCAATCTTGTAGCCCTTCTTTGGACCCGTTCAATTTTGTCAATATCTTTTTGTAGGTGAGGTCTCCAGAACTGAACACAGTATTCCAAATGTGATCTCACCAGCACTCTATATAGCGGGATCATAATCCCCCTCTTCCTGCTTGTTATATCGCTAGCTATGCAGCCAAGCATCCTACTTGCTTTCCCTACCGCCTGACTGCACTGTTCACCCATTTTGAGACTGTCAGAAATCACTACCCCTAAATCCTTTTCTTTTGAAGTTTTTGCTTACACAGAATTTATTTATTTATTTATTTGTTTGTTTGTTTGTTTATTAATTTGATTTTTATACCACTCTTCTCCTTAGACTCAGGGTGGCTTACAATATGTCAGCAATAGCACTTTTAACTACTCCCCTTTGCTTTTGGCATCTAACATTCAAATAAAAGATTTTTCTACTTAAGTAAGCCTGGAGGGATGAAATTGAAAAGATTTCAGCCTTAATTGACAACCAGTTTGGTTCCTTCTCCTAGCCCTGTAAACATGCATTTCTGCATTCTTCGCAGGCCTAGTACAGTATGATAATCTTGCATTAAATTTTGGAAAAGAAATTATTGTAGAAGATTTATTAAATTTTTACTACATTAGATTTTATTAAATAAAATAACATTGTAACAAAGAAAGAAACTTCATACCTGTAGAATCTATATAGGCTTTTTCTAGATTATGTAAAATATTGCAAACTGCTTCCCTTTGAAAGGAATCCAAAACCATCCCCCAATTAAGATATAAACTGATGTAAATGTTTTTGTGAAGACAAATTTTTTATGTAACTAAATTAATTAACAAAGAGTGTACAGAAGGCGGTTAAAAATAACAATAACAATAGAGAAGACACTGATAACCAAAAAGAACAATAGTGAATGTCGATGATTTTTATTCACCAGAAAATAATTTGATATCCGACAAGATTGTAACTTTCCTCCTCTCAAGAGGATATTGATGAGATATTTTTTTTGTTATTTGTAATTTTGTAAGTGTCCATGGTGTTTTTGTTTGTTTTGGTGTATATGGTTTTTTTCCCCTCTTTGTGTATTGCAAATATTGCAAATATATCAATGTATATACTTTTTTAATTATACTTTTTAACACAATTTAATAAAAATTACTTTTAAAAAAAGATAATAACTAAAATATTAGAAAGTGTGGAAATGTGTAAATTAGCCATGGAAATTCATGTTAAAGAGGAAAACATTATTTTTTAAAATGTGGAATACCGTATATACTCAAGTATAAGTCGATATTTTCAGCACAGAAATGTGCTGAAAAATCCAACCGCAACTTATAGTAGAGTCACTGACTTTCACTTACCTGAAAACTGTCCCAAAGCTCCACAGTTCCGATGTGAAAGGCAGGGAGGAAAGAAACCTCATGGCTGGCAACAGGAGGTTTTTTTTCTTTCTGCTCTTGCTACCCCTGAGCTGCCTGATTGGCAGCAGGCTGAACCAATCACAGCTCCTTCTCTACACAGAAAGGAGCCACTGAGAGAGCTATCTGATTGGCAGCAGGCTGTACCAATCACAGCTCCTCCTCTACAGGAAGCACTGGGGGAAGGGGCGGGAGGGTTGAAGAGACTTTCAGAAGGAAGGAACCAATACAAAGGGTAGGATAATATAATAGTATGAATTTTGTCATAATCATTTGTTCTACATAATTAATATGAATAGATTTACCTTTTTAAAAGAGTATGGTTTCTCCTTATGCAAGATAAATATCATGTAGAAGAAAGATTTTACCCCCAATTGTTATTTACTGATCTATTGAGATAGTAATAATGATTTTAACTTATGTTTTAAATGGAAAATCTGAATATTTATCACATGGAAGTTTGATTTAAGCAATTGTTTTGAAAGAATATATGAAATCCCAATTATTAAGAAAATTATAATGATATTGTAATGAAGATTAAGATAACAGGTTTTAAGATTAAGATAACATTCCTAAAGATATTTTAAGAGGTTTTTGGAATTTAAAAAAAAGAAAGATTTTGTAAGGGGAGGAAGAAAGATGCAAAAAATAAAAAAACATTTGGAAGGAAAAAAGTTATATAATATAATAATAACAACAGGGTTGGAAGGGACCTTGGAGGTCTTCTGGTCTAACCCCTTGCCTAGGCAGGAAACCCTACATTACTTCAGACAAATGGGTATCCAACATCTTCTTAAAAACTTCCAGTGTTGGAGCATTCACAACTTTTGGTGGCAGGTGTTCCACAGATTCATTGTTCCAACTGTCAGGAATTTTCTCCTTAGTTCTAAGTTGCTTCTCTCCGTCTTTAATTTCCACCCATTGCTTCTTATTCTGCCCTCAGGTGCTTTGGAGAATAGGTTGACTCTTTCTTCTTTGTGGCAAACTCTGAGATATTGGAAGAATGCTATCATGTCTCCCATGGTCCCTTTTTTCATTAAATTAGATATACCTAGTTTCTGCAACTATGTTTTTTTTATTCTCTTACAAAAACAATTTTAAGAAGCTACAATAGAAGAATATTCCATTTTTATAAGTTACCAGTAGCCACTGTATTTTCCACCCTGGACTTATATTCGAGTGAATAAGTTTTCCCAGTTTTGGGAAAGTAGGTGCCTCAGCTTATAATCGGGTCAACTTATACTCGAGTGTATATGGTAATTGGTATAATTGGTTGGAAGATAGTCACAAAGTTAAATAGTTAGTGATGTATATAGGACATAAGGTGCAAGGTGGATAGATTTAGACGAGATATTATGAGATAGAGATAATTGTAATGGGATGGAGTTTAATGAATTATGTGAATATTGTATAGATAAGTTAACAAACAAGTGTTATAGATACACAGAAAATATACCGATACGCAATGCAGTACTGCTAAATGAATATTATTTTTTACTTTTAAGGACTTGTTGTGTTAAGTGATGTCATGTAGTGTGTTTTGAAAGTTGGTTTTGTACACATGTATATTTGTAATTATATATACATTTAAACTGTTCAATAAAAAATATTTTTTACTTTTAAAAAAAAGATATACAGTGGTATCTCGACATACAAATTTAATTCATTCCAGACCCGAGCTCGTAAGTCGATCAACTCGCATCTCGAACGAATGCCTTTAGACTTTGTTTTTTGCGCCAAGATAACCAGAAGCAAGGAGATTCTTGCGCCACCTAGTGGAAGCTCGGCTCGTATCCCGAATTTGAGCTCGGGAGTCGAACAGAAATTTTGCTCGCATCGTGGCTCGTAACTTGGAATACTCGCATGTGGAGCAGCTCGTATCTAGAGGTGCTACTGTAAAGGAAAATAAATCCTTAAAAAATAGGGCTTTCTTTATCTGTACATTTCTTTCCTCAATTCACATGGCTCTAAATGAAGACTAAAACTAATTTGCCTGGTTTCTAGAACTGGGGTGAGATGAGATGTAGGAGAGGTCATGAGAACCCATCTCTTAAAAAGGCATCATTTCATCTTCAGAAAGTGGGGAGACAAATCTACATTTCTTATCAGTTAAATTTGGTGAAGTGCCCTCTTACAAGCTAAAACCCAAATCTAAGGGGCATTTCCTTTCAAATTCTCCCTTGTTATTTCCAAAATAAGGAAGGAATTTTCTTTGGATCAAAGTCTTGTTTTGGTGTTTAAGTTTTCCAGGTTATGGGCATTATCTCACAACAAAACAGCATTTCTTATGGTTGAGGAGTCGCCAGTCAAAAAGAAATTTTTGGAGGGTCATTCAGTTGGCCTGTTTCTTTTTCTATATGTTTTAAAAATAGGAAGCATGGTTGTCTTTTAACTTTCGCATTCTTTGTTGTTTGAAATGTGTTTTGTGCTTCTGGGTCCGAAACTTTTCCGTAATCCAGTGTTTTTCAACCTTTTTTCTTCAGGGGAACCTTTTGGTGTGGTCAGATTTTTGGCGAAACCTGTACCGTGTACTGGTACTGTTTATGTCCCTTCCGATCTAAAAATGTTTGGATTGTTGGAGACCATTTTGACTTCAAAAAAGTCAATACTCTGCTATAGCACATTTCATTGAAATGATCAAAACATTTACATATGTTAAAGGGTTAAATAAGGTTCAAGAGGAAAGCGTTTTTAATAGGACAATGAACACAAGAACAAGGGGGCACAATCTGAGGTTAGTGGGGGGAAAGATCAGAAGCAACGTGAGAAAATGAAATACTAATATCGAATGACCTAAGTGCTAAAGCCCACTGCAACAATATCGCCAAAAAAGCTTCTAGAGTTGTTAACCTGATCCTACGCAGCTTCTGCTCAGGCAATCTCACACTACTCACAAGAGCCTAGAAAACTTTTGTCAGACCCATCCTAGACTACTGCTCATCTGTCTGGAATCCATACCACATCTCAGACATCAACACCCTTGAAAATGTCCAAAGATATTTCACCAGAAGAGCCCTTCACTCCTCCACTCGAAACAGAATATCCTACGAAAATAGACTAACAATCCTGGGCCTAGAAAGCCTAGAAATACGGCGCCTAAAACATGATTTGAGTATTGCCCACAAGATCATATGCTGCAACATACTTCAGCTTCAACCGCAACAACACAAGAGCACGCAATAGATTCAAACTTAATATGAACTGCTCCAAACTTGACTGTAAAAAATATGATTTCAACAATCGAGTTATCGAAGCGTGGAACTCATTGCCGGACTCAATTATGTCAACCCCTAACCCCCAACATTTCTCCCTTAGACTCTCCACGATTGACCTCTCCAGGTTCCTAAGAGGCCAATAAGGGGCGTACATAAGTGCACTGGTGTGCCTTTCGTCCCCTGTCCAATTGTCTTTCCTTTCCCTCACTTATCATATATATTTTTTTCTTTCATATATCCTCTCCTCTAAGTTCACTTTACCTTTGTATATATTACTACATGTCTATTTTTCTTCCTATGTATTTGTGTATTGGACAAATAAATAAATAAAAATAAAAATATTATTTGACTGAAAGAGTAGTAGATGCTTGGAACAAACTTCCAGCAGACGTGGTTGGTAAATCCACAGGAACTGAATTGAAACATGCCTGGGATAAACATACTGTATATCCATCCTAAGATAAAATACGAGAAATAGTATAAGGGCAGACTAGATGGACCATGAGGTCTTTTTCTGCCGTCAATCTTCTATGTTTCTACGTTTCTATTTATGGTTTCAGAGGAGCAGAAGGCCTATTCCTTATCCCAGTGGGATGAAAGAGAGATATGGGAAACTCAAGCCAGGTTTGGGCTGATTATAAAGATTATAGAACATCAGTGACCTTTCAAGATAGACATGTCTCAAACTGGATATTGTGAGGCTTATTTCTCGCAAGGACCAACAGGACCTCTAACTCATCATTTCATCTGATTCAATCCAAACCTTAATGCAGATGCTGGTTAAATGAACCTGATTCTGCAACAGCCAGCACTTAAATATTTCTCACGAGCTCAATTTCTATCCTAAAAAATAACCACACACCATCCAATATTGGACATGACTGAATCAGTTTAATAGGATATCCCTTTTCATGGCATCTGAAGTCCTAATAATCCATCTAACAAAATGTAAAGCTTTCTCTTCTCTACATTCAACTCCCAGTGAAGATCATCCACCATGGTGACTAGAGTTAAACCACTTATTTATTTTATTTATTTATTTTATTTATTTATTTTGTCCAATACACAATGAGGGTTTTAGTGGGTATATATCTATATTCACATAGTAAAATACATTTTAGAGGAGATACTCATAGTAAAATATATCTAAGAAATAATAGAAAAGGAGATATAGTAATAGAACATATCAATGAAAGAATAGAAGAAGAGATATAGGAATAGAAGAAAGGTATAGGAGATATAGGAGAGCAACGAAGCAGTGGAAGTGATGTGCCGGTGTCTGGAAGCTGTTGGGGCCTGGATGGGTGTCAACAGACTCAAACTCAACCCTGATAAGACGGAGTAGCTGTGGGTTCTGCCTCCCAAGGACAATTCCATCTGTCCGTCCATCACCCTGGGGGGGGAATTATTGACCCCCTCGGAGAGGGTCCGCAACTTGGGCGTCCACCTCGATCCACAGCTCACATTAGAGAACCATCTTTCAGCTGTGGCGAGGGGGGCGTTTGCCCAGGTTCGCCTGGTGCACCAGTTGCGGCCCTATCTGGACCGGGACTCACTGCTCACAGTCACTCATGCCCTCATCACCTCGAGGTTCGACTACTGTAAAGCTCTCTACATGGGGCTACTTTTGAAAAGTGTTCGGAAACTTCAGATCGTGCAGAATGCAGCTGCGCGAGCAGTCATGGGCTTGCCTAGGTATGCCCATGTTTCACCAACACTCCGCAGTCTGCATTGGTTTCCGATCAGTTTCCAGTCACAATTCAAAATGTTGGTTATGAACTTTAAAGCCCTTCATGGCATTGGACCAGAATATCTCCGAGACCGCCTTCTGCCGCATGAATCCCAGCGACCGATTAGGTCCCACAGAGTGGGCCTTCTCCGGGCCCCGTCAACTAAATAATGTCAGTTGGCGGGCCCCAGGGGAAGAGCCTTCTCTGTGGTGGCCCCGACTCTCTAGAACCAACTCCCCCAGAGATTAGAACTGCCCCTACTCTCCTTGCCTTTCGTAAGCTCCTTAAAACCCACCTTTTTGTCAGGCATGGGAGAACTGAGACATCTCCTCCGGGCATATACAATTTATGCATGGTATGTTTGTATGTATGTTTGCTTAGTACATGGGTTTTTTTTAAAAAATATTTTAAACTATAATTTAGATTTGTCATGAATTGTTTTATTTTGTTGTGAGCCGCCCCGAGTCTGCGGAGAGGGGCGGCATACAAATCTAAATAATAAATAAAATAAATAGACAGGGGACGGAAGGTACTCTAGTGCACTTGTACTCGCCCCTTACTGACCTCTTAGGAATCTGGAGAGGTCAACCGTAGATAATCTAAGGGTAAAGTGTTGGGGGTTTGGGGATGACACTATGGAGTCCGGTAATGAGTTCCACGCTTTGACAACTCGGTTACTGAAGTCATATTTTTTACAGTCAAGTTTGGAGCGGTTAATATTAAGTTTAAATCTGTTGTGTGCTCTTGTGTTGTTGTGGT
Source organism: Erythrolamprus reginae (assembly GCF_031021105.1). Lineage (NCBI taxonomy): Eukaryota > Metazoa > Chordata > Lepidosauria > Squamata > Dipsadidae > Erythrolamprus > Erythrolamprus reginae. Next base: position 6,933,841 of record NC_091951.1, read on the forward strand.
TGAAGCTGAAGTAGTCGCCGACAAGCAGGACATTGCAGCATATTTATTTATTATTTATTTATTATTTAGATTTGTATGCCGACCTTCTCCGTGAACTCGGGGTGGCTCACAACAAAGCATAAACAAATCGTACAAATCCAAATAGATTCAAATAAATTTAAATATTTAAAAAAGTTTAAAAAAGAACCCCAATATACTAACAAACACACACACAAACATACCAAACATAAATTGTACATGCCCGGGGGAGATGTTTCAGTTTCCCCAGGCCTGACGGCAAAGGTGGGTTTTAAGAACTTTACGGAAGGCAGGGAGAGTAGGGGCAGTTCTAATCACCGGGGGGAGTTGGTTCCAGAGAGTCGGGGCCGCCACAGAGAAGGCTCTTCCCCTGGGGCCCACCAACCGACATTGTTTAGTTGACGGGACCCGGAGAAGGTCCACTCTGTGGGACCTAATCGGTCGCTGGGATTCGTGCGGCAGGAGGCGGTCTCGGAGGTATTCTGGTCCAATGCCATGAAGGACTTTAAAGGTCATAACCAACACTTTGAATTGTGACCGGAAATTGATCGGCAACCAATGAAGACTGCGGAGTGATGGCGAAACATGGGCATACCTAGGTAAGCCCATGACTGCTCTCACAGCTGCATTCTGCATGATCTGAAGTTTCCGAACACTTTTCAAAGGTAGCCCCATGTAGAGAGCGTTACAGTAGTCGAACCTCGAGGTGATGAGGGCATGAGTGACTGTGAGCAATGAGTCCCGGTCCAGATAGGGCCGCAACTGGTGCACCAGGCGAACCTGGGCAAACGCCCCCCTCGCCACAGCTGAAAGATGGTTTTCTAATGTGAGCTGTGAATCGAGGAGGACGCCCAAATTGCGGACCCTCTCCTATGATCTTGTGGGCAATTCTTAGATCTTGTTTAAGACATCTTAGTCCTAAACTTCAAATAGGCCATAATCTTTAGGGGGGAAAAGAGAAGACAGCAATCTTTGACTCACCTTGTTGAGAAGATTTATCCATGAAAGAGCAATTTCATTAATAATAATACTTTCTCTTTCAATACTCCCCAGTTTCCTTTTCATCAAATCTTCCTCTGGCGAAATCACCAAGAACTCAATGTCCATATCTGCAGCTATTTCTCCATTATGGTCCATGTAAAGATTCCAATGGGAAAGATTGTAGAACTCATTCTTCTCCAGAAAGGGATGGAACTAGAATGGAAACATCCAGGAATTTTAAAAGCAAAAACCTTGGGTTTGTTTTTAAAAATCCCGGTATATTGATTTATGAATTTCTACAGTTTTTTTTTAATATGTAAGCATGCTTAATTGGGGCAATGTGTTACCATCAAGTTTTAAGTAAAAAGAAAGGTTCTGCAAAATTTGTCAATCATATATTGAAAAAATATATATTGAGGAAATAAAATAGACACATTGGTCAATTATAGGGAACATTTTACAGCAGATATCAAATTAAGTTAAACAGCAAAAAAGAGATTATTCATAAACTGCTTGAAAATAAAGGTTGATTACCAGAAAGCATGGATTATTTTCAAGATGGAAGTTCCCAAGATAATCTTCTCCCAGGTAAACAAGACAGGAAACATGACCACAGGATCTAATTTGATCTTATTGGAGTGCTGTTAAGAGACTCTTGCAAGAGTAAAAATACATATCTCCTACTTATTCATTTTCCAGCCTGAAAATTTAAGGAGGGTCCTTTGTGAGTTTCTTTTGCTGGTTATTACTCTAAACAGGGCAGCTGGGCAAGATTCTGCAGATGCAAGCATTTTATTGCCTTGCTCGCCACTAGATAAGTTCTAATAAAGGATCTTAAGAGTGCCTGGTCTGATCCAGGTTTACTGGCCCTCCAACACTGCTTTTGGTGTATCAACCCCCTGAGCCCCTCAGTGAACTAAGGAGACTTCCTGGGTCTACTGCCACAGAGAGATCACAATGGTGCAATCCAGTCCAGAACTCCTGATATGGTCTTATTCCAGGCCATTACCAGGGACTCCCACCGGATTGTACGCAACTTAGAAACATAGAAACATAGAAGACTGACGGCAGAAAAAAACCTCATGGTCCATCTAGTCTGCCCTTATACTATTTCCTGTATTGTATCTTAGGATGGATATATGTTTATCCCAGGCATGTTTAAATTCAGTTTCTGTGGATTTACCAACCACGTTTGCTGGAAGTTTGTTCCAAGGATCTACTACTCTTTCAGTGAAATAATATTTTCTCATGTTGCTTTTGATCTTTCCCCCAACTAACTTCAGATTGTGTCCCCCTGTTCTTGTGTTCACTTTCCTATTAAAAACACTTCCTTCCTGAACCTTATTTAACCCTTTAACATATTTAAATGTTTCGATCATGTCCCCCCTTTTCCTTTTGTCCTCCAGACTATACAGATTGAGTTCATGAAGTCCTTCCTGATACATTTTATGCTTAAGACCTTCCACCATTCTTGTAGCCCGTCTTTGGACCCATTCAATTTTATCAATATCTTTTTGTAGGTGAGGTCTCCAGAACTGAACACAGTACTCCAAATGTGGTCTCACAGGTGCTCTATATAAGGGATCACAATCTCCCTCTTCCTGCTTGTTATACCTCTAGCTATGCAGCCAAGCATCCTACTTGCTTTTCCTACTGCCCGACCACACTGCTCACCCATTTTGAGACTGTCAGAAATCACTACCCCTAAATTCTTCTCTTCTGAAGTTTTTGCTAACACAGAACTGCCAATGCAATACTCAGATTGAGGATTCCTTTTCCCCAAGTGCATTATTTTACATTTGGAAACATTAAACTGCAGTGTCCATTGCTTTGACCATTTATCTAGTAAAGCTAAATGATGTAAGGGCTATAGTCAATGAAAAAAAGGCTGCCTATAGGAGGTATAAAGAGTCTGGAAGTATAGCTGATAGAGAGGTGTATAAAATGAGACAGAAGGAGGCGAAACAGATAATATATGCTGCTAAAGCCTCAAAAGAGGAAGAAATTGCCAAATCTGTAAAGAAGGGGGATAAAACCTTCTTCAGATATATTAGTGATAGGAAGAAGAAAAACTGCAGTATCACAAAGCTTAGTACCGGGAATAATACATGCATTGATGGGAATAAGGAGATCGCTGACCATTTCAATAGCTACTTCTGTTCAGTTTTCTCAAAAGACACCTTACAAAATAATAATAATACTATAGAGGGATATAGCATTGCTTCCAGCTGTACGGATTCAGCTCCAGTGATCTTAGAAGCCGATGTCTTAGAAGAACTTGAAAGATTAAAGATAAATAAGGCAATGGGTCCAGATGGCATCCACCCCAGAGTTCTTAAAGAACTCAGATCTGTCATTGCTACCCCCCTGACTGATTTGTTTAACAAATCCCTGTTAACAGGAGATGTTCCTGAGGATTGGAGAATGGCCAGTGTTGTGCCTATCCACAAGAAGGACAGTAGAGAAGAAGCTGGTAACTACAGGCCAGTTAGCTTGACATCAGTTGTAGTTAAAATGATGGAGACTCTACTCAAAAAGAGGATAAATCAGCATCTAAAAAACAATAACTTATTGGACCCAAATCAGCATGGCTTTACTGAAGGCAAATCGTGTCAGACTAATCTCATTGAGTTCTTTGACTATGTCACAAAGGTGTTGGATCAAGGTGGTGCCATGGATATTGCCTATCTGGACTTCAGCAAAGCCTTTGATACGGTTCCACATAAAGAGCTGATAGATAAATTAGTGAAGATTGGACTTAATCCCTGGATAGTTCAGTGGATTTCAAGCTGGCTGAAGCATAGACATCAGAGAGTTATTGTTAATGGTGAGTATTCTGAGCAGAGACAGGTTACAAGCGGTGTGCCACAAGGGTCTGTTCTGGGTCCTATTCTTTTTAATATGTTTGTGAGTGACATAGGGGAAGGTTTGGTAGGGAAGATTTGCCTATTTGCCGATGACTTTAAAGTGTGCAATAGGGTTGATATTCCTGGAGGGGTCTGTAATATGGTAAATGATTTAGCGTTACTAGATAAATGGTCAAAGCAATGGAAACTGCAGTTTAATGTTTCCAAATGTAAAATAATGCACTTGGGGAAAAGGAATCCTAAATCTGAGTATTGCATTGGCAGTTCTGTGTTAGCAAAAACTTCAGAAGAGAAGGATTTAGGGGTAGTGATTTCTGACAGTCTCAAAATGAGTGAGCAGTGTGGTCGGGCGGTAGGAAAGGCAAGTAGGATGCTTGGCTGCATAGCTAGAAGTATAACAAGCAGGAAGAGGGAGATTGTGATCCCCTTATATAGAGCGCTGGTGAGACCACATTTGGAATACTGTGTTCAGTTCTGGAGACCTCACCTACAGAAAGATATTGACAAAATTGAACGGGTCCAAAGACGGGCTACAAGAATGGTGGAAGGTCTTAAGTATAAAACGTATCAGGAAAGACTGAATGAACTCAATCTGTATAGTCTGGAAGACAGAAGGAAAAGGGGGGACATGATCGAAACATTTAAATATGTTAAAGGGTTAAATAGGGTTCAGGAGGGAAGTGTTTTTAACAGGAAAGTGAACACAAGAACAAGGGGACACAATCTGAAGTTAGTTGGGGGAAAGATCAAAGGCAACTTGAGAAAATATTATTTTACTGAAAGAGTAGTAGATCCTTGGAACAAACTTCCAGCAGACGTGGTTGGGAAATCCACAGTAACTGAATTTAAACATGCCTGGGATAAACATATATCCATTGCAAGATAAAATACAGGAAATAGTAAAAGGGCAGACTAGATGGACCATGAGGTCTTTTTCTGCCGTCAGTCTTCTATGTTTCTATGTTTCTATTTACCATATTACAGACCCCTCCAGGAATATCAACCCTATTGCACACTTTAGAGTCGTCAGCAAATAGGCAAACCTTCCCTACCAAACCTTCCCCTATGTCACTCACAAACATATTAAAAAGAATAGGACCCAGAACAGACCCTTGTGGCACACCGCTTGTAACCTGTCTCTGCTCAGAATACTCGCCATTAACAATAACTCTCTGATGTCTATGCTTCAGCCAGCTTGAAATCCACTGAACTATCCAGGGATTAAGTCCAATCTTCACTGATTTGAACTTGAAATGGACCTTTGTCCCAAGGATGAAGCTCTATTTCTGCAGGAGTAAAAAGCAGGAAGTTGCCTTCCTCATTCCAGCATGCTTCATGAGCTACCAGCTGTAGGAAAATAGCACCCAGCTCAGATTCAGATGATCCATTGCTCTCAGGGTCTCCTACAAATTCATAAAAATAAAAATCTACAGTGCCTGTCACAAACCCTACGGGCAGGAATAGTGTTAAAAGTGCAATTGTCCTTTAAAATTGGAAGTGTTTAATATCACTTGTAATTTAATATTCGTGTGTATGTTTTTATATAAGGTTTTTTTTTAGTTTTTTTAATGTAAAATTTTTATTTTAGATTTAATATTAGATTTGCTATTGTATATTGCTTTTTATCAATGGTGTGAACCGCCCCGAGTCTGCGGAGAGGGTTGGCATACAAATCTAATAAATAATAATAATAATAATAATAATAATAATAATAATAATAATAATAATAATAATAATAATAGATTTGTATGCTGCCCCTCTCTGAAGAGTCGGGGCAGCTCACAACAATAATGAAACAGTGTGACAATGTAAACAAATCTAATATTAAAAAATTATCTAAAAACCCATCATTTAAAAACATTGCAACACATGCTTACCATACAAAAAACTATAAAAGCCTGGGGGAGATGTCTCAATTCCCCCAGGCCTGGCGATATAGGTGGGTCTTAAGTAGTTTGCGAAAGACAAGGAGCAGTTCTGATCTCTGGGGGGAGTTGATTCCAGGGGGCTGGGGCCGCCACAGAGAAGGCTCTTCCCCTGGGGCCCGCCAGATGACATTGTTTAGTCGACAGGACCCCGAGAAGGCCAACTCTGTGCGACCTCATCGGCCGCTGGGATTTGTGTGGCAGAAGATGGTTCCAGAGGTATTCTGGTCCGATGCCATGTAGGGCTTTAACAACTTAGTTCTCACCAACCCATCAGAATAGTTTATTATTGAATAGCTAATAGGCAAACATCATGATACAGAATGCAAACCACAAAGTTTTAATAAGTTCTTACATAAAACAGAATAAAAGAAACAAGTTAAATAATAATAATAATAATAATAATAATAATAATAATAATAATAATAATAATAATTTATTGGATTTGTATGCCGCCCCTCTCCGCAGACTCGGGGCGGCTAACAACAACAATAAACACAACATGGACAATCAATAATAAAAAACAACTAAAAACCCCTATTATAAAACCAAACATACACACAAACATACCATGCATAACTTGTAATGGCCTAGGGGGAAGAGCTATCTCAACTCCCCCTGCCTGGTGCTATAAATGAGTCTTGAGTAGTTTACGAAAGACAGGGAGGGTGGGGGCAGTTCTAATCTCCGGAGGGAGTTGGTTCCAGAGGGCCGGGGCCGCCACAGAGAAGGCTCTTCCCCTGGGGCCGGCCAAACGACATTGTTTAGTCAACAGGACCCGGAGAAGGCCAACTCTGTGGGATCTTATTGGTCGCTGGGATTTGTGCGGTAGCAGGCAGTTCCGGAGGTAATCTGGTCCATTGCCATGTAGGGCTTTAAAGGTCATAACCAACACTTTGTATTGTGACCGGAAACTGATTGGCAGCCAATGCAAGCCACAGAGTGTTGAAGAAACGTGGGCGAATCTTGGAAGCCCCACGATGGCTCTCACGGCTGCGTTCTGCACGCTCTGAAGTTTCTGAACACTTTTCAGAGGTAGCCCCATGTAGAGAGCGTTGCAGTAATCGAACCTCGAGGTGATGAGGGCATGAGTGACTGTGAGCAATGACTCCCTGTCCAAATAGGGCCGCAACTGGTGCACCAGGTGAACCTGGGCAAACGCCCTAAAAAAGAATAAAGAATGAAAATCGTATTTATGTATTATCCCTACAATCTAATACCATGTTTTCCCCAAAATAAGACTCTGTCTTATACTTTTTAAACCCTGAAATCAGTGCTTTGCCTTATTGCCATCCACTCAAAAGCCTGATTGGGCTTATTATCAGAGGATGTCTTATTTTGGGGAAAACAAGGTATAATTATACTCAAATGTGCAGTTGTCATCTAAAACTTTTTCTTCTAATAAAGGTCGATGTGTAATTCTGAACTATTATTACATAGGAAATGGTCTAATGTGCAGCCTAAGCAACTAGATTGACCAAATCTGTTGGCCTTTTATAGCTCATGGAGGTTGATATGATTCCCCTCTTTCTCTAATGGATTCCTTCTCTGGAGGGATTTAGTTTGTTGGATCCTTCAATGCATCGGACCAGAATATCTCCAGGACCACCTTCTGCCGCACGAATCCCAGCGACTGGTTAGGTCCCACAGAGTTGTCCTTCTCCGGGTCCCGTCGACTAAACAATGTCATTTGGCGGGACCCAGGAGAAGAGCCTTCTCTGTAGCGGCCCCGACCCTCTGGAACCAGCTCCCCCCAGATATCAGAGTTGCCCCCACCCTCCTTGCCTTTCGCAAGCTCTTTAAAACCCACCTCTGTCATCAGGCATGGGGGAATTGAAATTTTTTCCCTTCCCCCTAGGCTTATAGAATTTATACATGGTATGCTTGTTTGTATGATTGGTCTCTTAAATTGGGGTTTTTTAGATTATTTTCTAATATTAGATTTGTTACATTGTCTTCTTTATTGTTGTTAGCTGCCCCGAGTCTTCGGAGAGGGGCAGCATACAAATCTAATAAATGTTCTGTCGAGCTCTCTGATAGAATCCTCCCACAAATGCACACACACACACACATTTGAAAATTCAACACAAAGTTCTTTATAATGAAAATTCACTTAAACCAAGCCCTCTTTTGGTATAGCAAAGAACACTCGTCTCCAAACAAACTGGTAATTGGTACAAGTCCCTTATCAGTTCTGTGATACTTAGCTTGCAGTGCGAGGCAATTCACAGTCCTTCTTCTTTCACAAAGTGAAACACACTTTGCCCTGGTTTAGTTTCACAATGGGGAAAAATCAGCACACAAAATGTCAGTAAAGCAGTCACAAAACACAATAATCAGATAATCCTCCACAATGGCCAAACCCAAAGGCTGCTCTTTATAGCAGCCTCACTAATGACCACAGCCCCACCCAATCACAGGTGGCCTCATTTTCTTTGATAATAATCTCTCAGTTTTTGTTGCCTATGCTGCCGGCGACTTACCAGCCGGCGCGGGGTTGCGGCGTGGGCGGGGAAGGAGGCCGCCATTGTGGGGGCGGTGCCTGCGGCCCCTCGTCATCCCCAGGGGCCGCAGTGACGTTGTTGGTGGCGCGGGCCACCCATTGGCCGGGCGAGGGAGGCAGCCCTATAAAAGGGGCTGCCTCGTGGCGCAGTTTCCTCGCCCGGCAGACGGAGACGACGAGTCCCGGCCCTGCTGCTGCAAAAGCGAAAGTGCGGCCGGGCCTCGACGAGAGAGACTGCGTGGGCGGCTTTTGAGCCTCGGGCCGGCAACAGCGCAGGGAGAAGAGCGCGGCCGGGCCCGGAGGCTGAAGAGGACGTCGCCTCACATTTTGGAGGCTCGGGCCGGCGGCACGCGCGGCGCGGAAGGCGCGGCCAGGCCCGGAGGCCACAGCGGACGCGGGGGCGGCAAGTAGAGGCTCAGGCCGGCGGCGCCAGTGCATCGGCGGTCGGCCGGGCCTCCTGGTTTCTCCGAGGGGGTAGTGATGGCTGGAGGCAGCAGGGCTAGGTCAGGGACCCGGCGGCGGGCAGCGGGGGGGCAGGCCGGCGCTCAGGGCACCCCCCCCATCGAGCCCCACCATACAGGAAGGAGGAGGGCCCCCAAGCGACCATGGGGGGAGGCCCCTGTAGCTGGTCAGGCCAGCAGGCCAGACGGGGAGGGCAGCTCCAGGGGGGAGGATAACAGCAGGGGGCGGGCCGTAAAATGCCGGGGGCGGACCCCCAGGGCAGCAGGCCGCAGGCAGGAGAGGGCCCCATCCCGGGGGCCACGCAGCAGGAGGAGGGAGGTGGCTGATCCCGGGGAGGGGGACCCCAGCCCCATGAAACCGAGTGGGTCTGACGAGGGGTCCCCCACGGCACGGGCGGTCGGGAGTGAGGGTACAGGGGAGGAGTCTGTGTCTGTATCCTCACACCTTCTTTCTGCCTTGCTCGAGAAATTGGACGAGAGGCCGAGGAAGAGGGGCCGGGCCCGGCTCGAGGAAACCAGGGATGCCACGAGCGCTGAGGGAACCCGTAGCTCCTCGGATTCGGAGGAAAGGTCCCAGAGGGTGAGATCCGACCGGCGCGCTAAGAAAAGGCGCAAGAGGAGACGCGGAAGCAGGGCTGCTTCCGGCTCGGAGGAGGCTGATGATGACTCTTCACATTGGGGTGAGTGCCCTGTGCCTGGGCATCGTTGGTCCCGGCCACGGGGGCCACGAGGCAGGCTACAGGCGGTAAAACGCAAGTCACATAAATCACATAAAACATGGCGTTCGCACACAGCAGCCCATGTGTGGGGGAGGGGCCGAAAACGCGGGGTGACAAAGAGGGGCAGGAGGAGGAGGGACTCTTCGAGGGATAGCTCAGAGTCCACAACCACGGAGTCCACTGATACCTCTACTGTCGACAGTGACAACCCCTTCGCCCCAGGCCTCCCTGACACTCCGCTTAGTATGCACATGTCACACGCCCTTAAGCGGAAAATTTGGCATGGGGCCTATGTCGATATATTCAAGATTTTATTACCGGGAAAATCCAAGAAGGACAAGGACAAGGATGGTAAGAAGGGATCCGAGGGGTCGAAGGAGGCCAAGATGGATAAGGGAATATTATCTTGGGCGTACGCCTTTTTGGCATATCACTCAGTGGTTGTTGAGGATGACGTACACAAAACTCATGAGCTCATCCTGTATATGAATATGATATTTCGGGCGTATCAGGAATTTGGCGGGGAGGCGTGGAAACAATATGATGAAAACTTTAGGAGGTTTGCCGCGCACAATAGACACTGGCCGTGGGACATGCGGCACAATGACTTGTGGCTTCAAGCCACGCAGCAACTGGCCACCCCGGCTAGTGGGCGGACGCCTACTGGCCACCTGCTACTAACCCAAGGTAAGGAGGCTACCCTCCCCCGCCCGGGGGCGGGCGCGGGGACCCAGGGCTCTGGGCAGCGTGGTACGACGAGTTCGCCCTTTCGGACCCCGCCGTACTGTTACGAGTACGGCACCAGAGGAGCCTGTTCCAGGCCAGTTTGCCGCTTTCGCCATGCCTGCGCGTTGTGTAATGGCAGGCATCCAACATCAGCCTGCTATAGGGGCAGGGGGGGAGGCGGCACTAAGCCAGCACTGGGCTCTGCCAAGCCCCAGGCGGCTGGAGCTCAGAACAAGGGGACCAACCCCCATTAAAGTGGACAGGTTGCGAGACAGGCTTAGGGGCTATCGCCCTAAGAAAGGTGCCGAGTTCTTGGTTGCAGGTTTTTCGGAGGGCTTTCGGATTCCGTATAATGGGCCTAGGATTGCGTGCCTGGCTAACAACTTGAGGTCAGTGGTTGGGATGGAGCACGTGGTACGGGAGAAGCTTATGAAGGAGGTGCGGGAGGGCAGGGTGCTGGGCCCCTTTACGGAGCCACCCCTGCCTTCTCTGCAAGTATCCCCCCCTGGGAGTGGTGCCCAAGCGTGCAGCGGGGGAGTTCCGGCTCATCCACCACCTGTCTTTTCCTCCGGGTAATTCGGTAAATGATCACATCCCCGATGACCTGTGCTCAGTGCGCTACACACCTTTTGAGACGGCTGTCTCGGTGGTACGTGAGTGCGGACCAGGGGCCCTGATGGGTAAATGTGATATCAAGTCGGCCGTCCGGCTCTTACCGATTCACCCCGGCGATTTCGATCTTTTAGGTTTCCAGTTTGAGGGGGGGTTCTTTGTTGATCGGGCCCTCCCGATGAGTTGTTCAGTTTCATGTTCTTTGTTCGAGAAGTTTAGTTCCTTCCTAGAATGGGCGCACGTGCGGAGTTCAGGGATTCGGTCAGTTGTCCATTATTTAGATGACTTTCTTTTCGCAGGGCCGTCTGGCTCTGACGATTGCCAACGGGGAATGGCAGGGTTTCAGGCGCTGTGCGGGGACCTCGGCGTGCCTTTGGCGCATGAAAAAACCGAGGGTCCCTCCACCAGGCTTACATTCCTGGGTATCGAGGTGGACTCGGTGGCACAGACCTGTAGGCTCCCGGAGGACAAACTAGCAAGGCTGCGGGACACGGTTAGGGTCGTTAGGGCCGCCAAGAGGGTGACTCTTAGGCAGGTGCAGGAGCTGGCGGGACTGTTGAACTTCGCTTGTAGAGTAATAGCGCCAGGTAGGGCGTTTATGTTTAGGCTTTATCAGGCGACGGTCGGTCTCAGCAAGCCTCACCATAGAATTCGCTTGTCGGCTAGTGTTAGGAAAGACCTGGGGGTGTGGCAGGAATTTTTGCATACGTACAACGGGGTCTCCTTTTGGAGACATGACATGTTGTTGAAAGGCGACTTCCAGGTGAAATCCGACGCAGCCGGGGCGATTGGCTTTGGTGTGGTCTGGAAGGATAGTTGGTTTAGGGCGGACTGGCCTCAGGAGTGGCAGGGCACCGCAGTGTGTAGGGACTTAACATTCTTGGAACTGTTCCCAATTGTCGTGGCTATCGAGCTGTGGTCCCCTAGCTTCACTGGGAAGACGGTACATTTCTGGTGCGACAACATGGCGGTTGTACATGTGGTCAACACGCTTTCTTCCAAAAACGAAAGGGTGATGGGTTTGGTGCGTCACATGGTGGTTCGGTGCCTGGCCCGGAATATGCTTTTTCGGGCACACCATGTCCCGGGGATCAGGAACGGGGTAGCTGACGCGTTATCCAGGGGGCAGTTGGCTAGGTTCCGGCTGCTTGCCCCACAGGCCGCAGAGCAACCGGAGGCACCCCCCCCGCACCTGTGGCAGATTGGAGGGCCGACGTGAGCAGGGCAATGGACCTGTCCATAGCAGCAAGCACCAGGAGGTCATACCAGCGGGCAGGTAGGGAATTTTGGGCGTTTCGTCAATTTAGGAGATACGATCAGCTTTGGCCGGCCCCGGTGGAGCACCTGCTTGAGTTTTGTTCTCTTAGTAAACGCCGGGGGTTGTCTGCCCGCACAATCCGGGGCAAGCTGGCTGGCCTGGCTTTTATAGCCAAGTCCAGGGGTTTCTCGGATAACACGGGTGACTTCAGGGTTAGAAAGACACTGGAGGGGTGGATCAGGGAGAAGGGCCCGCCAAGGGGTGATAGGAGGCGCCCCCTCAAGTTAGCGCACCTACGAGTTTTGGGTGACTTGTGGGATAAGCTGTGCCGCTCTCAGTACGAGGCGGCCCTTTACCGCGCAGTTGCGGTTACGTTGTTTTTTGGTGCGTTCCGTATAAGCGAGGTTTTGGCGGCATCCAAGTTCGATAAATCTGGCCGTGCCTTCACAGCTAGGGACATTCGATTCCGGCGGGGCTCAGTTTTCCTTCGGCTGCGTTGCTCCAAAACGGACCAGAGAGGCCGGGGCGTGACAGTCCAGCTCTCCAGGACTAGCCATAAGAAGGTGTGCCCTGTGGGGGCAATCTTAGCGTACTGGAACATTAGGGGGGGTTACCCCGGTCCGCTTTTTTGTCATGCATCCGGGGACCCTCTCACCAGGTACCAGTTTTGGGCGGTGACGACTAAGGCCCTGGCCCGGATGGGCCTGGACCCCAAGCGTTACGGGACTCACTCTTTCAGGATTGGTGCAGCTTCTTTTGCAGCCAAAGTGGGTCTCAGCACTCCAGACATACGTGCGGTGGGCCGTTGGCGTTCTACGGCCTTCCGGGCCTACATCCGTCCTTAGGTGAGTAGGGCGGGACAGGGCGCTGCCCAGGTGCCGACTCTGATACTGTTTGTTTTCTTCCCTTCTTTTCTAGATGACGTAATGGGGGCCTGTAGAATCCTGATCTGTGGCCACAGCATGGTATACTGGGCCGAGAGGCGGGCCCAGGTGACAACGCCAGGCACGCAGTTGCAGCTGGACCGGCATGTTAGGGTGCAATGGCTGGGTCGTAGAGGCCTACGTTGGTTAGAGCTACTCCCCTTGCTGTTCAACAGCGGGAAGGTGCGGGAGGTGCCGGGATGGTTGGTCTTACATGTGGGAGGTAATGACCTGGGAGCTATATCGGGCGTTGACTTGCTGTGGCACATTTGGGATGGCTTGCAGGTGATTTGGAAGCGGTGGCCGGACACCCGCATCCTGTGGTCCAACATCTTGCCACGTAGGGTTTGGAGGCATGCTAGAAACCCCAGGGCGGTCGATGGGGCTAGAAAGAGGGTCAATAGAGCAGTTCGGAAATGGCTACTCCGGGAGGGGGGTGGAGTGATAGACCACCCAGACATTAGGGCATCCCTTATAGATTTATATAGGCAGGATGGGGTACATTTGTCTGATAAGGGGAATGACAAATTTTTAGGGGACCTGCAGAGGTGCCTGCACGTTCATGTGCAGGGGGGGGGGAGCAGGGGGAATAAATTAAAATTTCACCCCCTGCTGTGGCCGATAGGGGGCGGAAATGGGCGTAAGCAGCAACGGTGATCTCCTTTAGGGGCACCTCTACTGAGGTGGAGGGGGGATCTCCCTCTCGGATTACAAGGCTCGACCGGCTCAGGTTCGGTGAGGGGGGTTTCTCCCGTGGCTCGCTGCATGGATATTATCAGTGACCAGTGGCGAGCCATCCCACACGCCGTGGGGGCGTGGCAGGGGCAGGGCGCAGGTGTAATTGGACCATGACCCTGCACCCATGCATGGAGCTTTCGCCCAGAAGTTGCTCAGTGGAGTTTGGTTGGAAAGTTAACTCCGCCCCCATTTGAGTTATGCACCACTGCAGGTCACGTGGGCTTATTTGGTTAAATAGTTAATTAAGTTCAGTTAATAAAAGTGACCCTATTTATACCCATACCTTGTTGTCCGACTGTTACTCCGCCTGCGCCGCAATGCATCACTCTCCGCATGCGTGGCTGTTTCATTAACTCTTGTTCTGAATCCATGTCTTCTTGGTCAGAGGAGCCTTCATCAGCAGATTCCACCGGGGGCAAAACAGGCCTGCAGCATGTGGATGTCTCCCCCACATCCACAGTCCTTGGGGCAGGAGCTGGGCCAGAGCTAACCACAACAATAAATAAATAAAATAAATCCTTATTGGGATCTCATACCTGCCATGATTGCAGCCTTGGAGCATCCAGTGTCTCTTGAGATCCCTTCCTTCTTCTCCAGGATCTGGACGAATATGCAGCTTTCAAAACATGGGCAAGAGTCATAAAGATAATATAAACAGAGTCACTGTTTACAACCCATATCCCATTCAAATCATCTTCTGTCTCCACTGGAGTTTTTTGGGTGCATCTTTTCCGGCCTTTGACAGAAAAAATATTCTTTGAAAAACAGCACTGAAAATTCTTCTCTTCATATTGGGAGTCTAAAGTGGAAAAGGGTTCAAAAGCACCATATTTTGGGCTTGTTTTTTGCATAAATTCAAAGCTCCAAATACTATGAATGTATTTGTGATACCCAAGAGGATACATTATACAATTTCCCAAAGTTGTGGTGATCCAGATTTTCTCTCTGATGGGTCCTGACAAAATGTCAAAAGTTAGGTGAAAAATATGAAATGTGCTTGAAATGATAATGTGCTCTGTGAAGTGAACAAAGACGTTGACTTGTTTCCACTGAGAAAAGCTGGAATCCCTCAAGGGTTCTAGAGTTAGTGAGTATTCTTTTGATATAACAACACAAATTTTATTCCTCATAAGCAAATGAGGAAAAGTCCTGAGGAAATTCTCTCCCTCCTCTGTGTCTGGAGCAAGGAGGCCAATCAAGGTCCATCTGAAGTGTAGAAGCACTCGGACAATTGCTGAATACCGAAACCCTTCTTTGAGGAGCATCCGGTGGAAAAAAGGGAATTTACTTCTATCACTCAGAGTTTCTGAAACAACTCTATGACTGATCTAGAAAAGCAATGAAGAAGAGAATTCCAAAATATGAGTCTTTAATATATCCAACTTCGATAAACATCTTAGAATAGCTTGATCATTTTAAACACAGAAACATAGAAACATAGAAGACTGATGGCAGAAAAAGACCTCATGCTCCATCTAATCTGCCCTTATACTATTTCCTGTATTTTATCTTAGGATGGATATATGTTTATCCAGATTTTATATAAAAATGGAAGATGAGAAATAAATTAAGTACAAATAATAACAATCAAAATGCAAATCATATTTCTTGATCACCACTACAATGTAATGCAGCTGGACTTACATATTCAGTGTTAAATGAAGTATATTGTTCCAATAAAAAGCCATTTAATTTTGGAAGATTGCTACATCATTCTCTACTTCTATATTTCAGATTCTTTGTGCAGCCATCTTTTTAATTTCTTCCCCACTTGTACAAGAGACAGGGAGATGTAGTTCCTCATATAATTTGTCGGTTGGTTATCTATCTATCTATCTATCTATCTATCTATCTATCTATCTATCTATCTATCTATCTATCTATCTATCTATCTATCTGGATTTATATGCTGCCCCTCCCCGGGGACTTGGGGTGGAAAGTGGAAAGATTGTCCCAGCCACGTGCTGTAATTCAGCCATGTGTGCAGCCTCCACTTCCACAGCGCCCCCCGAGGAGGAGGGCTGTGTGGACAACTGTTGGTTCAGGAAGATTGCGTGCAGTTGAGCAAAAACATAGCAAATTTGGTCTCTCTGTATCGAATTCCTATAATGTTCTTGCGGATTTAAATAGTAAGGATGTTGGAGATATTAGCAAGGTCCCTCAGGCAGAGAATGAGGGGATGTTCAAAGGCGAAGTTGTTCTAAGTGAGGTACATAGTGTCACCAAACCTTCAAGTGCAGTTAGTAGAAATAAAAAGAGGACACATTTTCTTGTGGGTGATTCGACTGTTAGAGGTGTTGATTTGGGACAGAGTAAGGATGTGGTGAAGGAGATGAGGTGTCTCCCAGGGGTCACTGCCAGCAGGGACAGGAGGCGGATTACAAACATTATCAAGGCTGTGAGTAAAGGTAATAACGTTGATGTGGTGGTGCATCTTGGCACAAATGATTTGTCCCAGAGAAATGTTAATGTAGTAAAAAGAGATTTTCAATGTCTAAGTGTGGAGCTGGGTAAAATAACTGATTCAGTGACTTTCTCAGAGGTGTTACCGGTTTGTGGCCAAGAGGATAAAACAATGTGTATCAGAGAGTTTAATGTATGGTTAAGGCAGTGGTGTAAAGCTGAAGGTTTTGGCTATGTAAGTCATGATGTCAGTAGGTGGTCTAATAGGGAGTTGTTTAAGAGGGATGGTTTGCATCCATCATACAGAGGTACCCAGGTGCTCGGTGAGGAATTCAGAACTTTCTTGGACAGGCATTTAAACTAGGTAAAGGAGATAGAGATGTAACTGATGTGGGTGATTTCTGTCCCAACCAATGAGGATAAATCAGTTTTTGGAAGCTTATGAAAAGGGAGCTGCAAATAAAATAGATGTAGTTGTGGATGATAAGGGGCAAACTAATAATGAAAATAATGTTGTTCGGGTAATGTGCACGAATGCTCGAAGCTTGAGCAACAAGCTCTGTGAGTTAATGGCCATAATATCTAGAGATAATTTGGATCTGGTTGCCATAACTGAGACATGGTTTAAGGATTCTAATGAATGGGAAATATCCATACCAGGATATACACTGTATAGGAAGGATAGAATAGAGAAGGGGAGGTGGAGTAGCCATTTATGTTAAAGAAAGTCTAAAAACAACACTAATTCAAAATACATGTCAAGATCTGGAGACTCTCTGGATTTGCATGCAAAATAAAGAAGGTTCTGTCATTAGAATTGGGGTGATCTATAGGCCTCCAGGGCAATCTGAGGAATATGACAACAAGATGGTGGATGAAATTACCCAAATGGCACTAAAGGGAGATATTGTGGTTATGGGTGATTTCAACATGCCTGATGTTGACTGGAATATCCCCAGTGCCCTTACATGCAAAAGTAAGAATATAGTAGAGGCCTTTACAGGAGCAGCTCTGGCACAGCTGGTTAAGACACCAACTAGAGGGGAGAATATTCTAGATTTAGTTTTTACGAATGGGAATTGGGTTTCAGAGGTCAAGGTGGGAGAAAATTTAGGTTGCAGTGACCATCTATGTTTGTGGTTTGATGTAAAAACCCATTGTGAGCAATCCTATAATGCAACCAAAGTATTGGATTTCAGAAAAACAAATTTTAATGCAATGGGGGAATATTTAGATAATGAATTAAAGGGGAGGGATAAAATGGCAGGAGCGAGCACCCAGTGGACTGTATTAAAAAAGGCCATCTTAAAAGCCACTGGACTGTATGTAAGGCAAATAACTAAAGGTAAAAGGAAGAAGAAACCGCTATGGTTTAGCAATGATGTAAGGGCTATAGTCAATGAAAAAAAGGCTGCCTATAGGAGGTATAAAGAGTCTGGAAGTATAGCTGATAGGGAGGTGTATAAAATGAGACAGAAGGAGGCAAAACAGATAATATATGCTACTAAAGCCTCAAAAGAGGAAGAAATTGCCAAATCTGTAAAGAAGGGGGATAAAACCTTCTTCAGATATATTAGTGATAAGAAGAAGAAAAACTGCGGCATCACGAAGCTTAGTACCAGGAATAATACATGCATTAATGGGAATAAAGAGATCGCTGACCATTTCAATAGCTACTTCTGTTCAGTTTTCTCAAAAGACACCTTACAAAATAATACTATGGAGGGATATAGCATTGCTTCCAGCTGTACGGATTCAGCTCCAGTGATCTTAGAAGCCGATGTCTTAGAAGAACTTGAACAATTAAAGATAAATAAGGCAATGGGTCCAGATGGCATCCACCCCAGAGTTCTTAAAGAACTCAGATCTGTCATTGCTACCCCCCTGACAGATTTGGTTAACCAATCCTTGTTAACAGGAGAAGTTCCTGAGGATTGGAGAATGGCCAGTGTTGTGCCTATCCACAAGAAGGGCAGTAGAGAAGAAGCTGGTAACTACAGGCCAGTTAGCTTGATATCAGTTGTAGTTAAAATGATGGAGACGCTACTCAAAAAGAGGATAAATCAGCACTTAAAAAACAATAACTTATTGGACCCAAATCAGCATGGCTTTACTGAAGGCAAATCATGTCAGACTAATCTCATTGATTTCTTTGACTATGTCACAAAGGTGTTGGATGAAGGTGGTGCCGTGGATATTGCCTACCTGGACTTCAGCAAAGCCTTTGATACGGTTCCACATAAAGAGCTGATAGATAAATTAGTGAAGATTGGACTTAATCCCTGGATAATTCAATGGATTTGCAGCTGGTTGAAGCGTAGACATCAGAGAGTTATTGTTAATGGCGAGTATTCTGAGCAGAGACAGGTTACAAGTGGTGTGCCACAAGGGTCTGTTCTGGGTCCTATTCTTTTTAATATGTTTGTGAGTGACATAGGGGAAGGTTTGGTAGGGAAGGTTTGCCTATTTGCCGATGACTCTAAAGTGTGCAATAGGGTTGATATTCCTGGAGGCGTCTGTAATATGGTAAATGATTTAGCTTTACTAGATAAATGGTCAAAGCAATGGAAACTGCAGTTTAATGTTTCCAAATGTAAAATAATGCACTTGGGGAAAAGGAATCCTCAATCTGAGTATTGTATTGGCAGTTCTGTGTTAGCAAATACTACAGAAGAAAAGGATTTAGGGGTAGTGATTTCTGACAGTCTCAAAATGGGTGAACAGTGCAGTCAGGCGGTAGGGAAAGCAAGTAGGATGCTTGGCTGCATAGCTAGAGGTATAACAAGCAGGAAGAGGGAGATTATGATCCCGCTATATAGAATGCTGGTGAGACCACATTTGGAATACTGTGTTCAGTTCTGGAGACCTCACCTACAAAAAGATATTGACAAAATTGAACGGGTCCAAAGACGGGCTACAAGAATGGTGGAAGGTCTTAAGCATAAAACGTATCAGGAAAGACTTAATGAACTCAATCTGTATAGTCTGGAGGACAGAAGGAAAAGGGGGGACATGATCGAAACATTTAAATATATTAAAGGGTTAAATAAGATCCAGGAGGAAAGTGTTTTTAAAAGGAAAGTGGACACAAGAACAAGAGGACACAATCTGAAGTTAGTTGGGGGAAAGATCAAAAGCAACATGAGAAAATATTATTTTACTGAAAGAGTAGTAGATCCTTGGAACAAACTTCCAGCAGACGTGGTAGATAAATCCACAGTAACTGAATTTAAACATGCCTGGGATAAACATATATCCATTGTAAGATAAAATACAGGAAATAGTATAAGGGCAGACTAGATGGACCAGGAGATCTTTTTCTGCCGTCAGACTTCTATGTTTCTATGTTTCTATGCTTACAGCATTATTATTATTATTATTATTATTATTATTATTATTATTATTATTATTATTATTTGTGGTTAGCTCTGGCCCAGCTCCTGCCCCAAGGACTGTGGATGTGGGGGAGACATCCACATGCTGCAGGCCTGTTTTGCCCCCGGTGGAATCTGATGATGAAGGCTCCTCTGACCAAGAAGACATGAGTGACAGGGAGGAGGAGAGCGTGGCAGACTGCTCAGAAGGAGATCAATTATCTAGCTCCTCCTTGGATTCAGAACAAGAGTTAATGATACAGCCACGCATGCGGAGAGTGATGCATAGGCAACAACTGGGAGATTATTATAAAAGAAAATGAGGCCACCTGTGGTTGGGTGGGACTGTGGTAATTAGTGAGGCTGCTATAAATAGCAGCCTGTGGGTTTTGCCATTGTGGAGGATTATCTGATCGTTGTGTTTCATGACTGCTTTACTGACTTTGACCTTTTGTGTGCTGATTTTTCCCCGCTTTGAAACTAAACCAGAGCAAAGTGTGTGTCACTTTTTGAAAGAAGAAGGACTGTGAATTGCCTCACAGCTGCAAGCTAAGTATCACAGAACTGATAAGGGACTTGTACAAATTACCAGTTTGGTTGGAGATGAGTGCTCTTTGCTATACAAAAAGAGGGCTTGCTTTAAGTGAATTTTCATTATAAAGAACATTGTTTTGAATTTTCAAACGTGTGTGTGCCTGAAATTGTATCTGTGCATTTTTGGGAGGATTCTAACAGAGAGCTCGATGGAACATTATTATTATTATTTATTAGATTTGTATGCCGCCCCTCTCCGCAGACTTGGAAAAAAACATTAAAAAGTGTCCTAAATCCTATTTTTAAACTAAAATTACCAGTCTAAAACCCCAATATATTAAACAAACCAAACACTCTCTGTCAAGATTGGCGCCTACCTCATGCAAAATTCCAAATTGCAGAAGGAGAGAATAATTTTAAACTGCTTAGTCACAGTGAATATGCAGATAGTAATGTAATCTGATTGGCTAACAAAACTATATATACATAATGCACCTTTGCAAAGGTGTCGCTTGAGGCTTGGCTTGAATGTATTGTGGCTTAGTATGGTTTAGAGTGGCTTGTGAATTAGTGTGGTTTGTGTTGGTGGAGGACTTGTAGCTGAATATTGTAACTGAGATTAGCAGATAGAGAATTGTGAGTACTTTGTATAGTAACTACTAGAGAGATAGCTACAGTATAAATAGTGTAGGTTTGCTACAAAAGCAACAGAGTCTTCAATGCCTGGAATACATTACCTGACTCTGTAGTTCCTTCCCCAAGCCCCCAAAACTTTAACCTTGTAATGTCTACCATTGACCTCACCCCATTCCTAAGAGGTCGATAATGGGCATGCATAAGCACACCAGCATCCCTGTCCTAATGTCCCTATGTATTCATAAGCATCTCATGTACTCATAACCATGTTTATACATTTTATGTATTCACAATCAAGTTTATACTTTGTCTGTAATCATATATAAGCTTGACAAATAAACAAAAATAAAATTAAAATTAAAAAATAATATTCATCTACTCCAATATCACACACCCCTTTATGTTGACACAAATGCATTCAAGACAATTTTCATCGTTGTTGTGCTCTATTTCGGTAAATATGGGTTATTTTATCTATATATAGCAACTCCAACTCCTCTTTTATTTGGTCTGTTTCTTTTAAAATAATTTTAATCCCTCTAGCTGTGTATTCCATTGGTGGGTTTCATCCCACTAAGTTTCCATAATGGCAACAATATCATATCTGCCCCCATTTACTTGAAATTCTAATTCACCCTATTGCTCATACTCTGTTGTTAGTTGTTAATTGACTCTACATTACTTTCTACATAACCTGGGGGTTTTTTTGTTTGAGTTCCCCTACTTCATTACCATCTTTTTTTATTGGTGCACACGGTATAGCACACAGTATCAAAAGCTTTATTTTCTTTGGCAGCATCGTTAATATTCTTTCCCACACCAGCATCTCTACTGTAAGCACTGATTATTTATTTATTTATTTAGTATTTACATTTACATGCTGCCGAATCCCATGGGACTCAGAGTGGCTTTTATCCTATTTTTCCCCTATTAGTTTTATATTGCTGGTGGGGAGTGTCCTGTATTCATAAACTCTCTATCCCCATTGTTTAATTTAAAGATTTCTCCAGAAAATTCATGAATTTAATGTCAACTAACTTGACGGCTTTAAATCTTCTTTTCACAATTATTTTCATAAATATGGTATTATTTCAGCATTGCCACTTAGAGAGGGCTGTAAAACACTGTAAAACAGTATATAAGTGCTATTGCTATCATCATTTTTCTAAGATGATGTACAAAATGTGAGTTTTCCATCAGTGCTCCACTTTTCCATTGTACAGAAGACCGTTTGATTGACACAGAGCCTCTCCTTACCTTCACAAGTATGCAACAGAAGTCCCCAAAGCAATAGAGTTGATATCATGAGAGAATATGATATATGTTCCCATCCTAATGTATATCCCAGCTCCCAGCCATAACACATACAATGGACATAGTGAAAAGCAGCTCTTGAATTCCATAAATAAGATAGGGATGGAAATATCCTGCACCCACTACCACCCCACTCACTTTACTATATATAGTAGAGAAACAAACACACAAACCTGTGGGTCTTTGTAGGTTCCTACTAATGTTGACATTTGGATGGAAATCTCTCTGTCAGCTGCATCAAGAAGAGCCAAAATGTTATCTTTTCTTCCACAGCTGTAGTTGGGAATATTGGCTTTTCCAGTAGAAAGCATGTCCAGCAAGACTTCTGAAGTGCCAAGTGTGTTCAAATAATTGTCATGGATATTGTAGCCAAGTGTGAGATTGCTCTGGAACTGAATGTTTTTATGGATCTCTTGAATGGTGAAAATAAAGCGTTCTATTCCTTTGGAAGTATAAGATTGACTAGTGTAAAAAAAATGCTGTAGTTAATACAAGCATCATCAATAGCAATAATAAAATACCTTTTTCCAATTTCATCCTCTTTATCAACACATGATTATGGAGTCTGAAATCAATACAGATGATAGTCACCCATCAACATTTAATATTTGTAAATATTGTTGTAAGCCGCCCTGTGTCTTCGGAGAGGGGTGGTATATACGGTAACTCCAATAGATGATAGATAGATAGATAGATAGATAGATAGATAGATAGATAGATAGATAGATAGATAGATAGAGAGAGAGAGAGAGAGAGACAGACAGACAGAGAGAGAAAGAGAGAGAGAGAGAAACAGACAGACAGACAGACAGACAGACAGACAGATGTTGAGAAAATGGAAAGCAGATAAGAATTAGTCTACTAATTACAGCAGCAATAATTTTCATCAGCACAGTACCCAGTCTGCAAAAAAAATTATCATTTTAAAAATACAATCATAAAAGAAAGAGGATATTTTATAACTGATCCAATAAAGCTGTTCTAAAATCATATCATCCTCTATTCCTATGAGGATCAGGCATTGAATATCAATGAGCAGTTATAAATTTAATTTAATTAATTTAATTTAGTCTAATTTTTAATTAATTTAATTTAATTTAATTTATTAGATTTGTATGCCACCACTCTCCAAAGACTCGGGGCAGTTCACAACAATGATAAAAACAATATTATAGTAGCACAAATCTAATATTAAAAGAAATAACTAAAACCCTATCATATTAAAACCAAACAACACATAAAGATTTGGAAATGAGCTGGTCAAGGGTTAACTACAACAACCACTACTTTAAGAAAAAGGGATCATTCAAGTCATAAATTCTAGATTGAATTTGGAAAGGAAAATAATGTGGACTTCTTTCATCTTTGTATTTGTGTCTCTCCCAAATAAGAGAAAAAGGAAACCTGTGGAAATCTGATCCATCTGATCAATCAACAAAAACAACCAGATCCTGAAATACAGCAGAATAGTGATTTTAAAAATGAGATTCTTGGAACTGCAGATGGAAGTTGTACAATTTGATTACACTGAATAACTTACAAGTAAGCCTGACTATAAGGAAGCAGGTTGAAAAACAACATCTTTTGGTTTATTGTTACTGCACTGGTGACTATACCAATGAGATGGTCTCCTGCCCTGTAGTAGCTCCATGGTCTTTCTCTATCCAGGTGCACCATTTTCAGTGGGCATTTCATTGTAAGCTTCCCAGAGACTGTCTGGGATACCAGTAGCATCAAAAACAAAAACAGAAGATCCATAATTCATGGAGTTGAATCAATTGCCTGTTTCCAAAGAAGAGATAGTCTTGTATCCTCAATCTTCTGCAAACCATTCAGCATGAATAGAGGCTTATATCTTTTTCTGATGCAAGATCCATTCCATGTTGCTTCATTCTGATGTTATATCAAAGGCAGTCACTGGAAAAGTAGCAGTAGACGTCTCAACATCTGGGATTGCGATAATTACTGTGAGTGATAATTTGTCCTCCATGGCTCCATGCACAGAGGGGTGTGTGTGTGTGTGGGAAAAAGGATTTTTGTGAAATGTTGCAGATACACCCCATGGAGACATTCTTCTATAACGATTGTAATCCTTTCTGTCAGGACATGTCCAGAAAGTGATGCTGGAGGAAGATGCTTCAATACCCAGGGAGTTGACTTCTGCTGTCTGCCATTGTGGCATTCTGCAGAGAATGAAGTTTCATCGCAATCTAATTCTTGACAATCTAGTTTTAGTTCTTCACTTGAACTCTGTCTGATGTGAAAGAGCAGGTCCTCTTTGTGATATTTTTAATATGAGATGCACAGTTATTAATCCTAATTTGTAGCTGATTTTAAAATTCCCTGTGCCTGAAGTGATATTTCATTTCCATTTGTTCTAAAAGTATATTTATTTTATTTATTAGATTTGTATACCACCCTTCTCCATAGACTCGGGACAGCTCACAACACAATAATACAGTTAATGACAAATCTAATAATTTACAATTTAAAGTATTTAAAAAACCCCATTATTAAGCAAACATACATACAAACATACCATACATAAATTGTACAGGCCCGGGGGAGATATCTCAGTTCCCCCATGCATGATGACAAAGGTGGGTTTTAAGGAGTTTACGAAAGGCAAGGAGGGTAGGGGCAATTCTAATCTCTGGGGGGAGCTGGTTCCAGAAAGTCGGGGCCGCCACAGAGAAGGCTCTTCCCCTGGGGCCTGCCAAACGACATTGTTTGGCTGATGGAACCCGGAGAAGGCCCACTCTGTGGGACCTTAGCGGTCGCTGGGATTCGTGCGGCAGAAGGCGGTCTCGGAGATATTCTGGTCCGATGCCATGAAGGGCTTATATATATATGTTCAGCAAAAAAAAAAAACACATGTTTTTGCTGAATTTTTAAAATTAAGGGAGACTAGGATAGCACTATTTTGGCCTTGTTCTGGCCTCATCAGCTAGCCATACCCTTACTGGGATTTGATCCATATATATGGAGGGGTTGGGAGTGGGAGACACCGTCTTACATTGGTTCTCCTCCTACCTCTGCAATTGGTTGCAGTTGGTGTTAATGGGGGGGAGTCAAAGGTCAACTCCTAGGACCCACCCTTGTGGAGTTCCTCAGGGGTTGGTCCTCTCCTCCCCTGCTATTTAATATCCACATGCAACCGCTGGGTGAGATCACTCACTGAAGCAGTGGAAGTAATGTGCAGGTGTCTGGAGGCTCTTAGGGTCTGGATAATAATAATTTATTAGATTTGTATGCCGCACCTCCCCAAAGACTCGGGGCGGCTCACAACAAACATAAAACATTATAACAATGAAACAAATCTAATATTAAAAAACATATAAAACCCCATCATATAAAACCATGCAGCATACACATACCAAACATGAAATATAAAAGCCTGGGGGAGGTGTCTCAGTTCCCCCATGCCTGGTGATACAGATGGGTCTTAAGTAATTTGCGAAAGACAAGGAGGGTGGGGGCAGTTCTAATCTCTGGGGGGAGTTGATTCCAGAGGGCCAGGGCCACAACAGAGATGCCTCTTCCCCTGGGGCCCGCCAAACAACATTGTTTAGTCGACGGGACCCGGAGAAGGCCAACTCTGTGGGACCTTATCGACCGCTGAGATTCGCACGATAGAAGGCGGTTCTGGAGGTATTCTGGTCCAATGCCAGTAGGGCTTTAAAGGTCATTACCAACACTTTGAATTGTGACCGGAAACTGATTGGCAGCCATTGCAAGCCACGGAGTGTTGGAGAAACGTGGGCGAATCTGGGAAGCCCCACGATAGCTCTCGCGGCCGAATTCTGCATGATCTGAAGTTTCCGAACACTTTTCAAGGGTAGTCCCATGTAGAGAGCATTGCAGGAATCGAACCTCGAGGTGATGAGGGCATGAGCGACTGTGAGCAATGACTCCCTGTCCAAATAGGGCCGCAATTGGTGCACCAGGTGAACCTGGGCAAATGCCCTCCTCGCCACAGCTGAAAGATGGTGTTCCAATGTTAACTGTGGATCGAGGAGGACACCCAAGTTGCGAACCCTCTCTGAGGGGGTCAATAATTTCCCCCCCAGGGTAATGGCTGGACAGATGGAATTGTCCTTGGGAGGCAAAACCCACAGCCACTCCGTCTTGTCAGGGTTGAGTTTGAGCTTGTTGACACCCATCCAGACCCCAACAGCCTCCAGGCACCGCCACATCACTTCCACTGTTTCATTGACTGGACATGGTGTGGAGATGTATAACTGGGTTTCATCAGCATACTGATGATGCCTCAACCCATGCCCTTGGATGATCTCACCCAGCGGTTTCATGTAGATATTAAATAGCAGGGGGGAGCGGACCAACCCCTGAGGCACCCCACAAGGGAGAGACCTAGAGGTTGACCTCTGCCCCCCCCACTAACACCAACTGCGACCGTCCAGAGAGGTAGGAGGAGAACCACTGGAGGACAGTGCTTCAAACTCCCAGCCCCTACAGCCAGCGTGGAAGGATACCATGGTCAATGGTATTGAAAACCACTGGGAGATCAAGAAGCACCAGGACAGAGGACAAGCTCCTGTCCTGGGCCCGCCAGAGATCATCCATCAGCGCGACCAAAGCAGTTTCCGTGCTGTAGCCAGGCCTGAATCCTGACTGCTGAGGGCCTAGATAATAGGCTTCTTCCAGGGACCGCTGGAGTTGGAGTGCCACCAACTTAGAAACATAGAAACATAGAAGACTGACAGCAGAAAAAGACCTCATGGTCCATCTAGTCTGCCCTTATACTATTTCCTGTATTTTATCTTACAATGGATATATGTTTATCCCAGGCATGTTTAAATTCGGTTACTGTGGATTTACCAACCACGTCTGCTGGACGTTTGTTCCAAGGATCTACTACTCTTTCAGTAAAATAATATTTTCTCATGTTGCCTTTGATCTTTCCCCCAACTAACTTCAGATTGTGTCCCCTTGTTCTTGTGTTCACTTTCCTATTAAAAACACTTCCCTCCTGAACCCTATTTAACCCTTTAACATATTTAAATGTTTTGATCATGTCCCCCCTTTTCCTTCTGTCTTCCAGACTATACAGATTGAGTTCATTCAGTCTTTCCTGATACGTTTTATACTTAAGACCTTCCACCATTCTTGTAGCCCGTCTTTGGACCCGTTCAATTTTGTCAATATCTTTTTGTAGGTGAGGTCTCCAGAACTGTACACAGTACTCCAAATGTGGTCTCACCAGCGGTCTATATAAGGGGATCATAATCTCCCTCTTCCTGCTTGTTAAAGCCTCTAGCTATGCAACAAAGCATCCTACTTGCCTTTCCTACCGCCCGACCACACTGCTCACCCATTTTGAGACTGACAGAAATCACTACCCCTAAATCCTTCTCTTCTGAAGTTTTTGCTAACACAGAACTGCCAATGCAATACTCAGATTGAGGATTCCTTTTCCCCAAGTGCATTATTTTACATTTGGAAACATTAAACTGCAGTTTCCATTGCTTTGACCATTTATCTAGTAAAGCTAAATCATTTACCATATTACAGACCCCTCCAGGAATATCAACGCTATTGCACACTTTAGAGTCATCGGCAAATAGGCAAACCTTCCCTACCAAACCTTCCCCTATGTCACTCACAAACATATTAAAAAGAATAGGACCCAGTACAGACCCTTGTGGCACACCACTTGTAACCTGTCTCTGCTCAGAATACTCGCCATTAACAATAACTCTCTGATGTCTACGCTTCAACCAGCTGCAAATCCATTGAACTATCCAGGGATTAAGTCCAATCTTCACTAATTTATCTATCAGCTCTTTATGTGGAACCGTATCAAAGGCTTTGCTGAAGTCCAGATAGGCAATATCCACAGCACCACCTTGATCCAACACCTTTGTGACATAGTCAAAGAAATCAATGAGATTAGTCTGACATGATTTGCCTTCAGTAAAGCCATGCTGATTTGGGTCCAATAAGTTATTGTTTTTTAGGTGCTGATTTATCCTCTTTATGAGTAGCATCTCCATCATTTTAACTACAACTGATATCAAGCTAACTGGCCTGTAGTTACCAGCTTCTTCTCTACACTGGCCATTCTCCAATCCTCAGGAACATCTCCTGTTAACAGGGATTGGTTAAACAAATCAGTCAGGGGGGTAGCAATGACAGATCTGAGTTCTTTAAAAACTCTGGGGTGGATGCCATCTGGACCCATTGCCTTATTTATCTTTAATCGTTCAAGTTCTTCTAAGACATCAGCTTCTAAGGTCACTGGAGCTGAATCCGTACAGCTGGAAGCAATGCTATATCCCTCTATAGTATTATTTTGTAAGGTGTCTTTTGAGAAAACTGAACAGAAGTAGCTATTGAAATGGTCAGCGATCTCCTTATTCCCATCAATGCATGTATTATTCCCGGTACTAAGCTTTGTGATGTTGCAGTTTTTCTCAACAACCTTCCATATAAAGGGAAGGTTGGAGACTGGACGGTAGTTATTAATCACAGCTGGGACCAGAGAAGGCTTCTTGAGGAGGGGCTGAACAAGTGCCTCCTTATAAGGAGCCGGGAAGGACCCCCTCCCCAAGGAAGCGTTGACAATCTCCTGGACCCAGCTCTGTGTCACCTCTCGGCTGGCCGAAACCAACCAAGAGGGACACGGATCCAGTAAACAGGTGGTGGAACTCACATCTCCAATGGCCTTGTCCACTCCTCCCAGACAGATGGAGAGAGATGAGCCCCAGTCACCTCGACTGACTCGTTGTCAACCGATACTGCTATGCAATTGGAGTCAAGTTCTGCCGATGGGTGCTAACAGACTCAAATTCAATCCCAACAAGACGGAGTGGCTGTGGGTTCAGCCTCCCAAGGACACCTCCATCTATCTGTCCATTACCCTGGAGGGGGGTACCTTTGACCCCCTCAGAAAGGGTCTGCAACTTGGGCGTCCTCCTCAATCCACAGCTGACATTCAACCATCATCTTTCAGCTGTGGTGAAGGGGATGTTCGCCCAGGTTCACCTAGTGCAATAGTTGTGGCCCTATCTGGACAGGGAGTCTCTACTCAAAGTCACTCATGCCCTTATCACCTCAAGTTTCAACTACTGCAATGCTCTCTACATAGGGCTACCTTTGAAGAGTGTTCAAAATCTTCAAATCATCCAGAATGAAGCTGCTCAAGCAGTTATGGGCCTTCCAAGGCATACCCATATTTCTCCAGCAGTCCGCGGACAGCATTGGCTGACAATTGTTTCCTGGATGCAATTCAAAGTGTTGGTTATGACCTATAAAGCTGTACATGGCATCGGACCAGATTACCTCCAGAACCGCCTTCTTTTCATTTGGTGGGACCTTGGGGAAAAGCTTTCTCTGTGGGACCATGGCCCTCTGGAATCAGCTCCCCCTAGAGATTCACACTGCCCCCACTCTCCTCGCCTTCCATAAAAGTTTAAAGACCGATCTGTGCCGCCAGGCTTGGGGCCATTAGACCTTACAATTAGACATAAAAACCTTGGCCTGAAGCTTATTTTGGTAGCCAAACATGGACATACAGGTGGAGGAATGGGTTGTGGGGTGCACTCTGTGCCAGAAGTCTAGACCTGCTTCTCCAAGATCTCCTGCATATCAGTGGGAACAACCCAGAGCCCCATGGTCAATATCATACCATCCATATCAATTTTGCATGCCCATTTCACAGGCAAGCATTCATGGTTGTTATAGATGCATATTCTAAATGGCTAGAAATAATTTTAATGACTTCCAATACCACCAATATGGTTATCCGGGCACTCTGAAAATTATTTGCCATTCATTTGTTGCCAGATATACTGATCTCCAACAATGGCCATCACCTCACGTCTACACCATTCGAGGGATTTTTAGCCAAATTGGATATCAAGCATATTGGTAGAGTTGGTTATGACCTATAAAGCCCTTCATGGCACCGGGCCAGAATATCTCAGGGACCGCCTTCTGCCGCACGAATCCCAGCGACCAGTTAGGTCCCACAGAGTGGGTCTTCTCCAGGTCCCATCAACCAAACAATGTCGCTTGGCTGGCCCCAGAGGAAGAGCCATCTCTGTGGTGGCCCTGACCCTCTGGAACCAACTCCCTCCAGAGATTATAATTTCCCCCACCCTCCTTGCCTTTCGTAAACTGCTTAAAACCCACCTCTGCTGCCAGGCATGGGGGAACTAAGATACACTTCCCCCCTAGGCCTTCACAATTTTATGTATGGTATGTTTGTATGTATGATTGGTCTTTATATAATGGGTTTTTAACTGCTTTTTTAGTATTGGGTTTTGTTGTACTGTTTTACTGCTGTTGTTAGCCGCCCCGAGTCTGCGGAGAGGGGCGGCATACAAATCCAATAAATAATAATAATAATAATAATAATAATAATAATAATAATAATATGCTAGTCACTGATTTTCACCTGAGTCACAATGGGCAAGTTGAATGCATGGTTCGAGCAGCCAAAGAAGCTTTGGGGCAGTTAGGGACAGTAGACTGGCAAGCCCTGTTGACAAATTTCAGATGATTCCAGACAGATGGCCCAGTGTGCACCTGGAATTTTGCAGAAGGCCTCCTATGATTATCTGGGGAAATCTTAGAGGTAACAGGCCCCAAATCTTACATAATTCTGTTAACCAATGGTAGAAAATGGGGGTGCCATATCAAACAATTGGGCAGGTGCCAACCACCCAATGCAGATTATAAACAAATCCCTAACAATGATTTCCCTACAGCTGACACTACTCTGAAACGCTTGATGGAGTAATCTGAAGAGCCGGAGCCACCACTGGTTGATGAACAAGAAACGGTCCCTGTAGAAACCTGAGCCTCTCCCAGGCCATTGCAGGAGGTTCCACAGGCAGAAACAGAAACAGCAAGCCCATCCTCTCTGCCCAAAGTCAATGCCCAAACTGAGCTGCACAGGTCAACTAGGGTCCCACAATGTCCCACTTACCCAAAAGACTATGCATGCTAATATGTTGGACCAGATAAAGTGGGGAGGGTGTTATATATTAAAGTTTGAGTAAGTGTAATCTGTTTACTCCAAGGTACTCTGGAGTGCGAAAACAAAGACTGCTGATTGGTATTATTATTATTATTATTATTATTATTATTATTATTATCATCATCATCATCATCATCATCATCATCATCATTATCATTATTATCATCAGTACAACACAGCAAACGAGATCACTATGCTGGATTTCGTATTTCATCACCAGTCCGGCGCTTCCCAAGCACCTAGGACTGCGTGATATAGCGGCGAATTATGTTTGCCGATCCCAGTAAAGCGGCCTTTTGCAATTGACAGATGGAGATTTTGTCAATTCCAATGGTTTTCAAATGTCTGCTGAGATCCTTTGGTACTGCGTCCAGCGTGCCAAGTACCACTGAGACAACTTTCACTGGCTTATGCCAGAGTCGTTGCAGCTCGATTTTTAGATCTTCATATTTCACTAATTTCTCTAGCTGCTTCTCCTCAATTCTGCTGTCTCCTGGGATTGCAATGTCGATGATACATACTTTCTTTTTCTCCACGATCACAATGTCTGGTGTGTTATGCTTCAGAATTCGGTCAGTCGGAAGTCCCACAGTAGTTTTACTTGCTCATTTTCGACCACTTTTTCGGGCTTATGATCCCACCAATTCTTTGCCACTGGTAAATGGTAGCTCCGGCACAAGTTCCAGTGGATCATCTGTGCCACAGCATCATGTCTATGCTTGTAGTCAGTTTGTGCGATCTTTTTGCAGCAGCTGAGTATGTGATCGATTGTTTCATCTGTTTCTTTACAGTGTCTGCACTTTGGATCGTCTGTTGATTTTTCAATTCTGGCTTTGACAGCATTTGTTCTAATGGCCTGTTCTTGTGCCGCCAGTATTAGTCCTTCTGTCTCCTTTTTGAGTGTTCCACTTGTAAGCCATGACCAGGTTTTTTCTTTATCCACTTTGCCTTCAATCTTCTCCAAGAACTGTCCATGCAATGCTTTGTTCCGCCAACTGTCCATACGACATTGAGTTACATTTTTTCTGTACTGGTCCTTAGTTTGCTTCCTATTGTTGACCTCCAAGAAGCTTCTCAAGGTGAAGCAAACTAAGGACCAGTACAGAAAAAATGTAACTCAATGTCGTATGGACAGTTGGTGGAACATTATTATTATTATTATTATTATTATTATTATTATTATTATTATTATTATTATTATTATTATTATTATTAATTAGATTCGTATGCCACCCTTCTCTGAAGACTCAGAGGTTGAACCAGCTGGCAGCCCTCTATTTAAAGAGAGAGTTTCCTGGCTGGTTCCTTTGCTAGATTTGTGTATCATTCAATATAAAGAGCTGTTAGTTACTACTGTCTCCAGGTCTCTTCAGTAGCAGAACTTTTCTTATGCCTCCCTGAAGGAATAAGAAAAGAAGATGGGAGGCTGAGCTCTCTTACTTATAATAAATTGATATTCCTTACATATGTGTGTATGCTTACCTTTCAAAGTCTCCAAGGTTTTTTGGGTTGTTTTCCCTTTGAGGATTCTCATCCACAGAATCCTTCCCAACCTCTTTATAAGTTATTGAATTAGTTATCTTAAAGTCTAAGATTCTAGTTTGACGTTTTTATATTGTTTGCGCTTGCACGTTGTTGAATTCCAATATTGCAGGATCACTCCCCTCCCCCAAAGTTCCTGTAGCTTCAACACCATTTATCATTTCATCTCTGCTAATGAGAATGAAATCCAATATGGCTGATCCCCTAGTTCCCTTCTCTACTTCTTGGGAGACAAAGTTGTCTGCTAGGTTTATTTATTTATTTATTGGATTTGTATGTTGCTCCTCTCCACAGACTCGGGGCGGCTAACAACAATGGTAAAAAACAACATGTAACAATCCAATTTAATAAAACAACTAAAAACCCTTATTATAAAAAACCAAACATACACACAAACATACCATGCATAACTTTTAATGGCCA
This sequence comes from Erythrolamprus reginae, assembly GCF_031021105.1. NCBI lineage: Eukaryota > Metazoa > Chordata > Lepidosauria > Squamata > Dipsadidae > Erythrolamprus > Erythrolamprus reginae. The sequence goes on from NC_091951.1 coordinate 6,966,802, forward strand.
TGGGGAATGAATATCTTAACTCCCCCATGCCTGGCGACAAAGGTGGGTCTTAAGAAGTTTGCGAAAGACAAGGAGGGTGGGGGCCGTTCTGATCTCTGGGGAGAGCTGATTCCAGAGGGCCGGGGCCGCCACAGAGAAGGCTCTTCCCCTGGGGCCCGCCAAACGACATTGTTTGGTCGACGGGATCCGGAGAAGGCCAACTCTGTGGGACCTTATCGGCCGCTGGGATTTGTGCGGTAGAAGGCGGTTCCGGATGTATTCTGGCCCAATGCCATGTAGGGCTTTAAATATTGCAGGATCACTCCCCTCCCCCAAAGTTCCTGTAGCTTCAACACCATTTATCATTTCATCTCTGCTAATGAGAATGAAATCCAATATGGCTGATCCCCTAGTTCCCTTCTCTACTTCTTGGGAGACAAAGTTGTCTGCTAGGTTTGTCAGGAGCATCTTTGATATTTCACTTGGTGCAGAGTTTCTCTGCCATTTGATGTCAGGATAGTTAAAGTCCCCCATTATAGTTAAAGTCCCCCAATTACTTGATGTGCTTACTATAGACTTAGTTAGGTTAGGTTAGGTTAGGTTTATTGGATTTATATGCCGCCCCTCTCCGCAAACTCGGGGCGGCTCACAACAATAATAAAAAACAGTACAGTACACAATACCAAATCCAATGCCCACCCATCCAGTTACAATTTAAATTAATAATCTCATAAAAACAGTATATATAAAAAACAGGCACACAGTCAATCAATCAACAGAACAACATGGGCAAGGGGGAGGTGTTTTAGTTCCCCCATGCCTGACGGCAAAGGTGGGTCTTAAGGAGTTTACAAAAGGCAGGGAGGGTGGGGGCAATCCTAATCTCAGAGGGGAGCGGGTTCCAGAGGGTCGGGGCCCCCACAGAGAAGGCTCTTCCCCTGGGTCCCGCCAGACAACATTGTTTAGTCGACGGGACCAGGAGAAGGCCAATTCTGTGGGACCTAACCGGTCGCTGGGATTCGTGCGGCAGGAGGCGGTCCCGAAGATATTCTGGTCCGGTGCCATGAAGGGCTTTATAGGTCATAACCAACACTTTGAATTGTGACCGGAAACTGATCGGCAGCCAATGCAGACTGCGGAGTGTTGGAGTGATATGGGCATACTTGGAGAAGCCCATAATTGCTCTCGCAGCTGCATTCTGCACGATCTGAAGTTTCCGAACACTTTTCAAAGGTAGCCCCATGTAGAGAGCGTTACAGTAGTCGAGCCTCGAGGTGATGAGGGCATGAGTGACTGTGAGCAATGACTCCTGGTTCAAATAGGGCCGCAACTGGCGCACCAGGCAAACCTGGGCAAACGCCCCCATCGCCACAGCTGAAAGGTGTTTTTCTAATGTGAGCTGTGGATCGAGGAGGACGCCCAAGTTGCGGACCCTCTCTGAGGGGGTCAATAATTCCCCCCCCAGGGTAATGGACGGACAGATAGAATTGTCCTTGGGAGGCAAAACCCACAGCCACTCCGTCTTGTCTGGGTTGAGGTTGAGTTTGTTGACACCCATCCAGGCCCCAACAGCCTCCAGGCACCGGCACATCACTTCCACTGCTTCGTTGACTGGACATGGGGTGGAGATGTACAACTGGGTATCATCGGCATATTGATGATACCTCACCCCATGCCCTTGGATGATCTCACCCAGCGGTTTCATGTAGATATTAAATAGCAGGGGGGAGAGGACCGACCCCTGAGGCACCCCACAAGGGAGAAACCTCGGGGTCGACCTCTGACCCCCCACTAACACCAACTGCGACCGACCAGAGAGATAGGAGGAGAACCACTGAAGAACAGTGCCTCCCACTCCCAACCCCTCCAGCCGGCGCAGAAGGATGCCATGGTCGATGGTATCGAAAGCCGCTGAGAGGTCAAGGAGCACCAGGACAAAGGATAAGCCCCTGTCCCGGGCCCGCCAGAGATCATCCATCAACGCGACCAAAGCAGTTTCCATGCTGTAGCCGGGCCTGAATCCAGACTGCTGAGGACCTAGATAATCGGCTTCATCCAAGGACCGCTGGAGTTGAAGTGCCACCACCTTCTCGACAACCTTCCCCATGAAGGGAAGGTTGGAGACTGGACGGTAGTTATTAAGCACGGCTGGGTCCAGGGAAGGCTTCTTGAGGAGGGGGCACACAACCGCCTCCTTATAAAGGGGCGGAAAGGACCCCCTCCCCAAGGAAGCGTTGACAATCTCCTGGACCCAGTTCCGTGTCACCCCTCGACTGGCCGAAACCAGCCAAGAAGGACACAGATCCAGTAAACAGGTGGCGGAACTCACAGCTCCAATGGCCTTGTCCACTTCATCAGGTGTCACCAAGTCAAACTCCTCCCAGACAGATGGACAAAGACGTTTAGCCCCAGTCACCTCGACTGACTCATTGTCAGTCGACTCTGTTTCACAATTGGAGTCGAGGTCCGCTTGGATCCGGGTGATTTTATCAGCGAAAAACGTGTTAAAATCCTCGGCACTACTCTGCAAGAGCTCCCCAACTCCCCTCTGATTAAGAAGGGAGCGGGTTACCCTAAACAGAGCGGCCGGGCGGGATTCCGCTGATGCAATCAAGGCGGCATGATACGCGCATCTTGCCGCCTTGAGCGCCACTTTGTAAGTCTTAATATGAGCTCTTACAAGTGTTCGATCGGATTCGGACTTACTCTTCCTCCATCGCTTCTCCAGACGTCTCTTCTGGCGCTTCAACACCCGGAGCTCCTCGTTAGTTAACTAACTAGTGAAAAGTTATCTATTTTGTCTGTTTGGTTGGGTGGCTTATAGTATACACCTTTGGCAGTGCCATTCCCCCCCCTTTTATATTGACTCAAATGCATTTCTGTAGAGATATAGTTATTTCTTCTACAGAGCAACTCTACCTCCTCTTTTATTTAGTCAGTTTCTTTTAAACAATTTAAATCTCTCTAGCTTCCATTTGTAGGTCTCACCCTACTAAGTTTCTGTAATGCCAACAATACAATATTTGCATCATTTGTTCATTATTTGTTATAGGATTTGTTACTTATGCATTGGTCTATCCTTCCATTTAGAGATGCATAAATATGAGTGTATCTCTTTGTTGCAGGAGGGGGATTTCTCAATATTGTTTCATGGAGTCCCACCAGGACATGCTAAAAAAACACTGCAGAAATAATTCAATGATTTCTTTGGGTCCTAAACATGATTCTGAACTGTATAATAAACTTGAAGGTGTGGTTGAGACCCTTGTAACTAACTCTGAATTTACATACCAAGCTTAAAACAGTCCAGAGTCCAGGACATGGTTTATATGTATATTATCTTCAAGGTTTGCTTAATACAAATATTTTCTAACCTGGGTGCTGAGGAAAAGGAAGGTTATCTATAGCTTAAAAACATAAACATCAACTACTAAAGAATTTAATTGTTTAGAGATTATCTTAGATTTTAATTTCATTAATCTATTTTTATTTTTTTCAGTTTTAAATAATATAAGCTGTCAAATAGAGGGAAGTAAACAATATAAAACATTAACAATTACAATAAATAATTAAATGTTATGATCTGAAGAAACAATTTCATTGTTAGTTTTTTATTGTTAGATGTTCCTTAGTGTTTAGATCTGGTCTCAGGATGATAATGTAGCACTTGGGGAAGAAGATGCAGCCCAGCAGTCCAGCACTTGAGGTCAAAATGGAGAAGACCTGCACGGCCACCATGGACTTTCCTTTCGTGCTCAAGTAGCTGGGCAGGAAAGAGACCCAGACACTGCAAAAGACCAGCATGCTGAAAGTGATCAGTTTGGCTTCATTGAAGGCCCCAGGCAGATTTCTGGCCAGGAAAGCCACTATGAAGCAAATGAGAGCTAGGAAACCCATGTAGCCGAGGACAACATAAAACATAGTAACAGATCCTTCGTTGCATTGAAGGATGATCTCTCCAAGCTGGGAATGCATGTCAGAATCCGGGAATGGAGGAGAAACTCCCAGCCACATGGCACAAATGAAAATTTGGACACTAGAACAAGAAAGGATGATGGAGTTGGCTAAGCTCTTTCCTAACCATTTTCTCATCCTGTTTCCTGGTTTTGAGGCAAGGAAAGCCAGTACCACTGTTATTGTTTTGGCCAATACAGAAGACACAGCTACGGAGAAAACAATGCTGAACATTGTTTGTCGGAGAAGACAGTTTGCTTTTGTTGGCTGGCCAATGAAGAGAAAGGAGGACAAAAAACAAAGCAGGAGGGAGATGAGGAGGATGAAGGAGAGGTCCCGGTTGTTGGCTTTGACAACGGGAGTTTCGAGATATTGAAGGAATTTAAATAAAACAAAGCCTGTGGTTAGGAACAGGAGGAGAGCAAAGGAGACGAGGATGATACCCAGATATTCTTCATAGCACAAGAATGTTATTCTTTTGGGAATACATTTGACTTGATTCATGGTTGGAAATTGATCATCTGGGCACTTGGTGCATTTTTCTGTAACTGAAAAAAATAACATTTCTATTATAGTCTTTCAAATTTCAAGAAAACTTTATATGCAACAGGATGCCAGGAAATCCTCACTAATGGTATGTTCTTACACTTCAGTAATAATATTACTGCAGTGTAAGAATATAAAGGCCAAAATAACACAATCAATATGAAAAAGAAAAACAGAAAACCTAAAAAGAAACCAACATGGCTAAATACAATGGAAAGAAGGACACATAACCAAAGCAGAATTTCAACAAGCATCCAGAATCTGCAAACAAAACATAGGAATAGCAAAGTCCCAACATGAACAATACCTTGCAATAAAAGTCAATGACAACAAAAAAAAGTTTCTTCCAGCATCTTCCAAACAAGAAGAAAATCAAGGAAACAGTCACTACCAGCATTCCCCGTAAGCTGTGCGCATGCGCATGCGCCCCCAAATACCCCCCCACACACTTTTCCATGGGTGCGCGCTCCCCATCCCCCTGCCAGCCCACGGGGGGAGGGGAGGTGCCGACAGTAGGAGGAAAGGGAGCCGCGGCCGCCCCTGCCTCCCCACAGTGCCTCTGGCCCCCTCGCGCCCCTGGCCCCTCTGCCCTGCCCCCTACCCGCCCGATCCACCCCCTCTCCTCCTCCGCCACCTCCTGCCTTGGGGCGCGATTTCTCCCGCAGTGGTGGTGGCTGTGACTTCTCCTAGGGATGAAAGTGCTCCCAGCCAGGGGGCTGCGAGCGAGGGCTTTCTCCGTGCGCTTCAGGAATGCCTGCCCCGCCCCTCTCGCAGCCACTTCGCTGGGAGCGCTTTCATCCCGGACTTTTAGCAAGGGGGCTGCAGTAGAGGCAGGGCAGGTGTTCCCGAAGTGCTCGGAGAAAGCGCTCTTGCAGCCCCCTCGCTGACAGAGAGAGAGGGAGAGAGAAAGTAAGTGAGAAAGAGGGAGAGAGAGAAAGGGGGAGAGAGAGATAGCAAGAGAGAGAAGAGAAAGAAAGCAAGAGAGATAGAAAGAAAGAGTCCTACACCTAGGCAAAAAAAAAGATCCCAAAACACATATAAAAACTGGGAGAAACCACACTTAACATTAGCAACTATGAAAGAGATCTTGGAGTCTTAGTGGATAATCAACTAAATATGAGCCAGCAATGTGCAGCAGCCAACACAATCTTAAGCTGTATCAACAGGGGGATACACTCCAAGACTAAGGAGGTATTAATACCACTCTATAATGCCCTGGTCAGACCACACCTGGAGTATTGCATTCATTTCTGGTCACCGCACGTTAAAAAAAAGACATAGAAACTCTGGAAAAAATACAGAAGTGAGCAACCAAAATGATAAAAAGACTGGAAAACAAGACATACAAAGAGAGGTTGCTAGATCTGGGCATGGATAGTCTAGTGAAAAGGAGGGCCAGGAGGGACATGATAGCATGATACTTGAGGGGTTTCAGAGAGGAGGGAGTCACACTATTTTCCAGGACACCAGAGGACCAGACCAGGAGCAACAGATTAGAAACTGACTAAGGAGAGATTCAACCTGGAATAAGGAAGAACTTTCTGAAGGTGAGGGCGATCAACCAATGGAATGGCCTTCTTGACATATTCAAGAAGAGATTAAACTGGGGTGGTGTAGGATTCCTGCTTTGTAGGGGATGGACTAGATGACCTGCAAGGTCCCTTTCAACTCTAATAATAAATAAATAATAAACAAATAATTCCTTCATGATATTTTTCTTAACCATCACATTATGGAAAAAATTGGATGCCATGAGAATTAAAAAGAAAACTATAATATATACATGTATCTTTAACATGAATATTGATTATAGTGCTCTTGTTGAATCCAGTAAGTTTCCCTGTGGTGTCACCTTCCTGAGTGGAGATGGTCCCCTCTGGACAAGGAACACAGTCGTAGCAGCAAACTGGCTCTCCTTCTCGAGCTTTCTTGAAAAATCCAGGATAGCATTTTTCCACACATTTGGACTGAGGCAGAGTCTAAGAAGGAAAAGAAGAAATGTCAAAGAAAAAATATGAGCCGTGGTGGTACACTGGTTAGAGTTAAGTACTGCAGGCTACTTCTGCTGATCACCAGCTGCCAAACATTTGGCAGTTCAAATCCCACCAGGCTCAAGGTTTGACTCAGCTTTCCATCCTTCCAAAGTGGGTAAAATGAGGACCCAAATTGTTGGGAGCAATATGTTAACTCTGTAAATTGCTTAAATGGGCTGTAAAGCATTATAAAATGGTACATAATTCTAAGTGTTATTGCTATATTAGAACTCACCATCCATGTAAAATGATGGTAGATATGCACATATGCAGATTCAAACTTAATAAGAACCGCTCCAAACTTGACTGTAAAAAATATGATTTCAACAATCGAGTTGTTGAAGCGTGGAACTAATTACCGGACTCAATTGTGTCAACCCCTAACCCCCAACATTTCTCTCTTAGACTCTCCACGATTGACCTCTCCAGGTGTCCTAAGAGGCGAGTAAGGGGCGTACATAAGTGCACTGGAGTGCCTTTCGTCCCCTGTCCAATTGTCTTTCCTTTCTCTCACTTATCATATATATTTTCTTTCTTTCATATATCCTCTCCTCTAAGTTCACTTTACCCTTTTATATATTACTACATGTCTATTTTTCTTCCTATGTATTTGTGTATTGGACGAATGAATGAATGAATGAATGAATGAATGAATGAATGAATAAATAAATAAATAAATAAAAACATTAGCCAAGTAGTCTCTGGGCTTCACTTAGGCAGATATGTAATATCTGACTACTTCTAAATGGTTGACAGAGATACAAATTTAATAAATAATAATAATAACAATAACAACAACAACAACAACAATAATAATAATAATAGTTATTATTATTATTATTATTATTATTATTATTATTATTATTATTATTATTTGCAGGCCGATGCCTGATTTAGTTCCTCCCTACTACACCAATTCTCCATGGACTGCACTGGCTACCAATTGGTCTCCAAGCACAATTCAAGGTGTTGGTCATTACCTTTAAAACCCTACATGACTCTGTGGCCAGACTATCTCCAAGACCACCTTTTAATACATAGCTCCCAGTGACCAATAAGGGCCTATGGAGTTGGTCTTCTCCTGGTCCCATCAGCTAACAGTGTTAGCTAGCAGGCCCACAGGGGAGGGCCTTCTCTGTGGCTGCTCCAACTCTTTGGAACCAGCTACCTCCTGAGATCGGAACTACCTCACCCAACTGGTCTCCTGGAAAGCCGCTAAGACCTGGCTTTTCTGGCAGGCCTGGGCCATTGATCTCACGGTATGCCATTGGGATGTGGCCATTAATGACATATATTTAACTTAATTTATCAGATTTATGAGCTGCCCAATTCCTTTTGGACTTATGTCTTTTGACTATTTTAATTGTTGGTTTTAAATTGTGTTTAGATTGTTTTTAAGGGTTTTTTAATTTTTCATCGTTCGGGTTTTTTTTTGGTTGTGACCTGCCCAAGTCCATTGGGAGTTAGGTGACACACAAATCCAAACAAACAAACAAACAAACAAACAAACAAATCTTAACAAACAAGAGCTGTCACCCTTAAGGGTGCTAACTTCTAACAGCAGCTGTTTAAAAAGTCTGGGGAACTGCAATTTTAGGAGTCCCTGATTCCAACCAGGACAAGAGGAAACTTATTACCCAATTGGATTAACAGGACCTCCAATAATCTTGATTCCATATCATTGGATTCAGTCCAAACCTGAACTCGGGGACTGGGGAACAGAATTGCCTTCACCCAGGATAATTGAAGAAGATAATTAAAGGAACAAATGTATCTAAAACTATTAACAACATGAACATCTTCAGCATGTAAATTATTAGATTTGTCATGAAATGTTTTATTGTGTTGTGAGCCGCCCCTAGTCTACGGAAAGGGGCGGCATACCAATCAATCAATCAATCAATCAATCAAATAAATAAATAAGGCCATCTCTCACCAGTTTTATGGTGATAAGTATCAGAAAAGATGATTTGTGGCAATGATTTGTGTCCTAAATAATAATCATATTATCATATATATTACAGATTACATTGGACTCATTTTAATTAACTAAGTTATTACTTCATTATCCATATTTTATATATCTTATATTCCTATGTGTATTTATTACTTTGTTAGTATTTTAAGGTTTAGTATTTTAACTATAAATTGAGCTACTTTTAACTAAATTATTGGGGGGGGGTTAATGATGGACAATTGGGGAGGGTGTAGTAGGTATGGAATGAATGATTGGGATGGATGGGATGGATGGGGTTATAATATGGGTGAAGTGAATGGGAAGGGTGTAAGTAACATAGTTGGCCCACCTGGCGCTGGAAGGGCAGGAGGGGGGGAGGCACCCTTCTCTGGGGGGGACAGAGGGTCAGAACATCCCGGTGTTGCTGGGGAGAGGCAGATATGGCGGGGGCCACAGAGTTAGCCGTTCCAGGGGAACGAGGGATCGTTGCGTAATAACGATCCCTTGTTCTTGCTCTGTCAGCTCAACCTTGGGAGTGTAATTCTGGCCCTGGGCTGAGGTTGCTGCTGCTTAATGCCAGGTCGGTGGTAAATAAAGCTCTCCTCATCCGGGACTTAATCCTGGATGAGGAGGCTGACCTGGCATGTATTACTGAAACCTGGCTGGGCCCAGAGGGAGGAGTTCCTCTCTCTGAAATTTGCCCAGCTGGGTTTCAGATATGGCATCAACCTCGACCCCAGGGAAGGGGGGAAGGAGTGGCTATAATAGCCAGGGAGAGCCTTTGCCTGCGTAGACTCATTGCTCCAGAGATTGCGGGTTGCGAGTCTCTCTTGATGAAGTTGGACTTAGGGGTTCAGTTGGGCTTGTTTCTCACGTACCTGCCTCCCAGCTGTGTGTCAAAAGCCCTGCCTGTGCTGCTCGAGGAGGTAGCCGGGTTGGCGGTGGAGTTCCCCAGACTTATTGTCTTGGGGGACTTCAACCTGCCGTCACTCGGCAAAGCCTATGGACTGGCACAGGAGTTCATGGCCACCATGACAGCCATGGACCTGACTCAAGTAATACAGGGTCCAACGCACGAGGGATGGCACGCACCTGACATGGTATTCCTCTCTGAGCAATTGAGCAATGGTCTGAGACTAAGGGGCTTTATCAGTATTGCCTTTGTCATGGTCAGACCATTTCCTACTATGGCTTGACTTCCTGGCTCCAATCCTTCCCCGCAGGGAGGCGGAACCAATTAAGATGTTACGCCCCAGATGCCTGATGGACCCAGAGGGCTTTCAGATGGCGCTTGGGGTTATTCCAGATGCACTCATCCACAGTTCGGCGGAGTCTCTTGCAGAAGCCTGGAACAAGGCTGCAGCGGAGGCTCTGGATCGGATTGCACCTTTGCGACCACTCCGTGGCGCTAGACCCCGTAGAGCTCCATGGTTCAACGAGGAGCTCCGGGAGTTGAAACGCCAGAAGAGACGTCTAGAGAAGCGATGGAGGAAGAGTAAGTCTGAATCTGATCGAACACTTGTAAGAGCTTTTATTAAGACTTACAAAGTGGCGCTCAAGGCGGCAAGATGCGTGTATCATGCCACCTTGATTGCATCAGCGGAATCCCGCCCGGCCGCTCTGTTTAGGGTGACCCACTCCCTTCTTAATCAGAGGGGAGTTGGGGAGCCCTTACAGAGTAGTGCCGAGGATTTTAACACGTTTTTTGCTGATAAAATCGCTCAGATCCGGGCGGACCTCGACTCCAATTGGAAAACAGAGTCGGCTGACAACGAGTCAGTTGAGGTGACTGGGGCCCGTACTTGTCCGTCTGTCTGGGAAGAGTTTGATCTGGTGACACCTGATGAAGTGGACAAGGCCATTGGAGCTGTGAGTTCCGCCACCTGTTTACTGGATCCGTGTCCCTCCTGGCTGGTTTCGGCCAGCAGAGAGGTGACACGGAGCTGGGTCCAGGAGATTATCAACGCTTCCTTGGGGAGGGGATCCTTTCCATCATCCTATGAAGAGGCGCTCGTGCGCCCCCTCCTCAAGAAGCCTTCCCTGGACCCAGCCGTACTTAACAACTACCGGCCAGTCTCCAACCTTCCCTTTATGGGGAAGGTTGTCGAGAAAGTGGTGGCAGTCCAGCTCCAGCGATCCTTGGAAGAAGCCAATTATCTAGGTCCCCAGCAGTCGGGTTTCAGGCCCGGTTACAGCACGGAAACTGCTTTGGTCGCGTTGATGGATGATCTCTGGCGGGCCCGGGACAGGGGTTTATCCTCTGTCCTGGTGCTTCTTGACCTCTCAGCGGCTTTCGATACTATCAACCATGGTATCCTTCTGCACCGACTGGAGGGGTTGGGGGTTGGGGGCACTGTTCTTCAGTGGTTCTCCTCCTACCTCTCCGGTCGGTCGCAGTCGGTGTTAGTGGGGGGTCAGAGGTCGACTCCGAGGTCTCTCCCTTGTGGGGTGCCTCAGGGGTCGGTCCTCTCCCCCCTGATATTTAATATCTACATGAAACCGCTGGGTGAGATCATCCAAGGGCATGGGGTGAGGTATCATCAGTACGCTGATGATACCCAGCTTTACATCTCCACCCCATGTCCAGTCAATGAAGCAGTGGAAGTGATGTGCCGGTGCCTGGAGGCTGTTGGGGCCTGGATGGGTGTCAACAGACTCAAACTCAACCCGGATAAGACGGAGTGGCTGTGGGTTTTGCCTCCCAAGGACAATTCCATCTGTCCTTCCATTACCCTGGGGGGGGAATTATTGACCCCCTCGGAGAGGGTCCGCAACTTGGGCGTCCTCCTCGATCCACAGCTCACATTAGAGAACCATCTTTCAGCTGTGGCGAGGGGGGCGTTTGCCCAGGTTCGCCTGGTGCACCAGTTGCGGCCCTATCTGGATCGGGACTCACTACTCACAGTCACTCATGCCCTCATCACCTCGAGGTTCGACTACTGTAATGCTCTCTACATGGGGCTACCTTTGAAAAGTGTTCGGAAACTTCAGATCGTGCAGAATGCAGCTGCGAGAGCAGTCATGGGCCTACCTAGGTATGCCCATGTTTTACCAACACTCCGCAGTCTGCATCGGCTGCCGATCAACTTCCGGTCACAATTCAAAGTGTTGGTTATGACCTTTAAAGCCCTTCATGGCACTGGACCAGAATATCTCCGAGACCGCCTGCTGCCGCACGAATCCCAGCGACCAATTAGGTCCCACAGAGTGGGCCTTCTCCGGGTCCCGTCAACTAAACAATGTCGGTTGGCGGGCCCCAGGGGAAGAGCCTTCTCTGTGGCGGCCCCGACCCTCTGGAACCAACTCCCCCCGGAGATTAGAACTGCCCCTACTCTCCTTGCCTTTCGCAAGCTCCTTAAGACCCACCTGTGTCACCAGGCATGGGGGAACTGAGACATCTCCCCCGGGCATATACAATTTATGAATGGTATGTGTGTATGTATGTGTGTTTAGAAATGGGGTTTTTAAATGTTTTTAGTAGAAATTTAGATTTGTTATAAATTGTATTTTTTGCACTTTGTTGTGAGCCACCCCGAGTCTGCGGAGAGGGGCGGCATACAAATCTAAATAAATAAACAAACAAACAAACAAACAAACAATCATGCCAAATCTCATTTTGCATACAGCCAGTGATGGGTTCCTACGGGTACGGTCAGGTACGCAGAACCAGTAGTAAAATTTTGATCAGGTACACAGAACCAGTAGAAAATTTTTGATGCTTTATATTTTTCCTATCAGAGTAATTGAGGTTGAATGTGTATAATTTTAGAAGAGCTGTGTGTGTGTGTGTGTGTGTGTGTACATACACATACAGTTTATATAGTAGATCATGTATATTTTGTGTGCCTGTGTGTAATATGTATGTATACATATGGCATATATACATAGAATTAAATAGTATATTTTGAATGTTCAGTAATTTATTTATTTATTTATTGTTAGAGTTGAATATTAAATATTAAATAGCAAATAGCAAATAGCAAATAGCAAATAGCAAATAGCAAATAGCAAATAGATAGAAATTGTATCTCTTTGAGGTGAGGAAAGACCAGGCACCCTAACCCAAACCCTTGATGTGAGTGACGTCAAGTTGGACACCTTTAAGCCAGGCGCATGACCTTTAAGCAGGGGTGGGCTACTGCCCTGACAGGGTGGAACACAGTGGTGTAGCAAAAATAGAGCTCCACCCCAGGGCACCCAATTTGCACTGAAATATGTTGAAAGAAAATGCATAAGCCACGCCCACAGTGTGGTAGTAAAAATTTTGGTAGCCCTTCACTGCCTTTAAGCCACCCCTTCGTCACATGATCGTCAAGTCACTTCCACCTGGTCACATGGCTGGCAAGCCACACCCACAAAATAAGCCATGCCCACAGTGTGGTAGTAAAAGGTTTTGTAGCCCATCACTGGATATAGTTGAACTAGCTTTTAATGATATTCCACAGTACAGCATCTGAAGGATACCAATAGAATTGAAGCCTCCCTATTTGTCTTGTCCATGTTTGTTTGTTTGTTTGTTTGTTTGTTTGTTTGTTGTTAGAGTTGAAAGGGACCATGAAGACCATCGAGTTCAACCCCCTGCCCAAACAGAAACCCTATAGTACACCAGTCAAGTGGCAATTCAATCTTCTCTTAAAAATGTCCAGCTTTATAGGTCATAACCAATACTTGGTATTATAGATGTTTTATTCCACACATTCAATTATCAATTAAGGCTACCCACCTTTTTGACTAGATTTAGCCCCCTTATAATGGGTCCAAATTCTTTGCAAAAAGAGAAAAGACATCAATATTTTCCCCACCTTGTTTAGCAGCTTTAGCTGTGACAAAGCATCTTGGTCGATTATCAGTCTCTGCCTTTCAAAACTTCCCAAATTCTTGTCAAAGGGATCATCCTTGGGGAGAATCACCCTACTAATGATAATCAGATCTGCTGTTACATCTCCATTCTGATCCAAGTACACTTCCATAAGGGACAGATTGTACAATTCCTCCTTCTTTAGAAATGAATAGAACTAGAATGGAAACATTCAGGGATTTTAAAAGCAGAAATCGTGCTTTCTTATTTGTATTTATTATTTATTTATTGGATTTGTATGCCGCCCCTCTCAGGAGACTCGGGGTGGCTAGCAGCAATAATAAGACAGCATACAATAATAATCCAATACTAAAAATGATTAAAAACCCATTAATATAAAAGCCAAACATACATGCATAAAATTGTAAAGGCTTAGGGGGAAAGAGTATCTCAATTCCCCCATGCCTGGCGGCAGAGGTGGGTTTTAAGTAGCTTACGAAAGGCAAGGACGGTGGGGGCAATTCTAATTTCTGGGGGGAGTTGGTTCCAGAGGGCTGGGGCCACCACAGAGAAGGCTCTTCCCCTGGGTCCCGCCAAGCGGCATTGTTTAGTTGACAGAACCCAGAGAAGACCCACTCTGTGGGACCTAACCAGTCGCTGGGATTCGTGCAGCAGAAGGCGGTCCCTGAGATAATCTGGTCCGGTGCCATGAAGGGCTTTATAGGTCATAACCAACACTTTGAATTGTGACTGGAAACTGATCGGCAACCAATGCAGACTGCGGAGTGTTGGTGTAACAGGGGCATATTTGGGAAAGCCCATAATTGCTCTCGCAGCTGCATTCTGCACGATCTGAAGTTTCCGAACACTTTTCAAAGGTAGCCCCATTCTCTCTCATCTCTTTTTATTTTAGAATATTTCTTCTACTGTTGTCTAACTTGCAAATATTTTGATTGGGAGAGCCACGTTTTACCATTATTTCCAAAACTCTAGAACAGAGGTAAAGTAATAATCCCTAATCATATAGTATATTGAGAAAAAGTACAGTGAAAAGATATAATTGACAGAATTATCAATTATACAGAATTTGGAAGATATTTTCTGAGTTTCTTTCTCAGTCTGTTATGCAGCCTCCCCTTCCACCCATCTTATCTAATCCTTCAAAACAAAGCATCTCTTTTTCTGGCCCACCAAACTCATTCCCATATATCATTTCACTTCCTTAATAGATTATGTGATTGCTAGTGGTGTAACTTATTCAAAGAATTAACAAAATGCTTCATGATGTGATGAATGTAGATGTAGTTTAACAGATTAAAAAAGTTGGATTGGACCTTGTAGGTCATCTAGTCAAATCCCCTGCCCAAGCAGGAGACCCTACACCATTTCTGACCATTAGTTAATTGGGTACTGGATCGTTTGATAATTAAGTGGACACAATTATCTTAAAATTGTACTCAAATAATTTTTAATATTACTGATAAAATGTTAGTGTTGTGAAAAATAAGTAGGCATTGTCATTGGTTCTTCTATATTCTTGGGACCGTCTTCTGCCTTATGTATCGCAGCGGCCGGTTAGGTCCCACAGAGTCGGCCTTCTCCAGGTCCCATTGGCTAGACAATGTCGTCTGTTGGGACCTAGGGGAAGAGCCTTCTCTGTGACAGCCCCAGCTCTCTGGAATGAACTCCCTCTGGAGATACCTACCGCCCCCTCCCTCCTGGTCTTTCCTTAAGCTCTGAAGACCCACCTCTGCCAGCGGGCATGGAGGCCGTGAGCGATGAGATTGTCCCCAGCCAATATTAGGAATGATTGAATCTGATGAGTATGTATGTCTGTATATGGGGTTTTAACACTTTTTAGCAATCTATATTAGTCTTTAAAGTAAATTAGATTTCTTTTATGTATTGTTGTATTCATAACTTTTTATGCCATCCTGAGTCACTGTGAGAAGGGTAGCATAGAAATAAATAAATAAATAAATATTTTCATTAATAAAGGAAGCAACTAAATCATGATTTTGTGATGGAAAAGTTACAACAACCCTTAAATAAAATTATTTTATATCTTTTAAAATATTCCCAGCTTCCAGAAAATAAAGACACGCTATTTTTTGTGATAGAGAGAGGTGTTTAAGTAAGATTTGATAGAAAGCTAACTGATTTTTAACATATAGGGCTTGATACATGATTGTATCTTGTATAACACAAATAAAGGGAAGCAACAATCTATATCATTCTTTAAGATTTCATTTGTAGTTTTTCTCACATTATTCTCTATGTAAAATGGTTACTGATTATAATAAAATAGTAGTAATATTTTAATTATATAATAACCATTTTATCAATTTGACAATAATGTTATTAATGATCCATTGGAATCATACCAGATCCCCTTGCAGGAAAGACACTTGGAGAAGACATTCCACAAAATTATCAACTTTAGTCAAAGACAAAGAAATAGAGGAATAGATCAAAGGAGCTGCTTTTAGTCTTCAGGAAAGACAGCAGATGAAGAAAAACCATTAGATAAAATACTATTAGGGTCACAGGAAAAACAAATTAAAAAACTTTATTGCTGCCTGCTAGCCAACAAATCAGATATGACAAAAACAAAAACAAATATAGATTAATGGAACCTTAATTTCAAATCAGAGATAAAACCTGAGGAATGGCAACTATTGTGGAGTAGGAAGTATAAATTGACTTTAGCGACATCTTATAAGGATCATATTATCACTTTTGGTGGGAATGTGAAAAATCACAAATTTACTGGAAAAGAATAGGAGATTGGCTTGATGAAATTTTAGATATTAAATTAGACAAAACCCCCAGAATGTTTTCTTTTAGGAATTTTACGGCAACACCTTAAAAAAAATCATATATATTTGATAATTCATATCACAACCACAGCTAGAATAGCCTTTGCCCAAGTGTGGAAAAGTGAAGAAATACCACAGGAAGAGCTAATATTGGAGAAAATTAGGCACTGTGCAGAATTGGTTAAATGAACATTAGAACTAAGAAATAATGATGAATTTCAATTTTACATTTGCTGGGATCTTTTCTATCATTAGCTTGAAAACAGAACAAACCCGTCAAACGAACCTTAAATTCTTAACTATGTAAAAGAAACTTACCTGATGTATAAGTCTATTGCATAAAGGAGATAAAGTTATGTGTAATGATTAAGAATATTGTAATGTTCTTATAACGTTCTTTTTTTAAAAATTCTTGGTTAATTTAACTATGTTTAAAAATGAGTAATTTAGACCATTAAGTCATTTATAATTGGCTATAGAGAATATATATATATATACAGATCTGTTGCTCATTCGCCCGCTTACCATTATGTTTTTAATTGTATTTGTATTGTTTTTTGAATTGTTATTGTGTACTTATATATGTAAATAAAATTTTAAAAAAATAAAATCCAGTTGGAAATTAAATAAATTTTAGCATCTAGGACAGGAATATTAAATACGATTACATTGTGACATATCAAGATTATTTTTTTGCCCTTGCCACATGTTTGACATGCCTGATCTAGGATATTATAAATGACTGTATCTTGTAAAACAACAAATGAATGACAATCTATATCTTTCTTTAAGATTTCATTTGTAGTTTGACTCATATTGTTTAATGATTATAATAAAGTAGCAGTAATATTTTAGTGATGTGATAATAATGATATGATAATTAATTTGACAATCTCATTAACGATCCAGCGGAATCATTCCAGGTCATATTGTAGGAACCACACTTGTGCAAAATATTCGTCAGTTCAAAGAGGGAAGAGATCAAAGGAGCTACTTTTACCCTTGAGGAAATAGAACAAGGAGAAGAGCCATGATGGCTTAAAGGAGTTTAAAGTCAGAAGGAATCTGGGAATATTTTTTTGAATATACAAAATGTTTTGGTTGTTAGAGGAGAGGATGCAGTACTTTTCCAATAAGCATAGTGTTGTGTTCGTTTAAAGCAGTGGTCCCCAACCTTTTTTCCACCAGGGACCAGTTTCACCAAGACAATTTTTCTATGGCCCGGTGGGGGCAGAAAGGGGTGTGGTTGGGGGACAGGATTAAGCATGGGGGTGTAGCTTATCGTTCCACTGCCTCTCTTTACTCCCCCCCTTTTAATTTTGCAGGGGAGCCGAGGTGACAGAGGGAGGAAGGCTAGGAGGGTATGGTTTCCTTTCCCCTCCCATTCACTCGGGACCGCCGTTTGCCTCCAGCCGAGGCGGTCCATCTGAGGGAGAAAACTTTTGCTTGCTTGCTTCGTTCCTTCCATCAGTTTCAGAGGAAACCCCCCCCCCACCGCCTGCTCCAGCTGGGTTTGCAGCAAATAATCCCAGAGGTGGGGGAGGTGCCTCCACGGACACAGTTGCCTTCCTTTGCAATCGCTGCCTGATTGGAGCGCTCACCACTGCCAGGTCCGGTAATTTTCTTGAAGCAAGGAATCCTTCCAAAAGAAAATTACCAGAGCTGGTGGTGGGGGCTTCATGGCCACATGCACACCCCTGGCTTCGCTCCCACCCAGGCCCCCGGGAAAGCCTAGCAAAAAAAGAGCTGCACAATGCCAAAGCCTTTCCGTCTGAGCTGCAGGCAGAGCGAGGGCTTTGCGAGGAGGAAATAGAGCACTTTCAACGAGGGAAGAAAGACAGGAAAGGAAGGAAGCCAGCAAGCAAAAGTTTTCTCGGCCCGAGGCAAACAGCGTTCCCGAGTGAACGGGAGGGGAAAGAGACAGGAACAGCTTGGCACTCACCAGCTCCACAGCAGCTGCTAACTCTGCGGACCGGTGCAACATGCCCCACGGCCCGGTACTGGTCCACGGCCCGGCGGTTGGGGACCCCTGGTTTAAAGAAATCACAGAAAATTGCTGATTGGTTAAGACGCGGCTAAGTTCAGATTGCCGCCAAAAACAAATGGTTGTCAGGAAAAAAGCCCACGCATAAGCAAAGGTATAAATAGGGCAACAGTTTAGGCATTGTCCTTGTTGGGAATTGTTATTGAGAGGAACGGTTGGTTGTTTTATTCTGTTAATAAACAATGCTTGAATGAACAGAAGTCTCCGGTGCAGTGATTTAATGGTGGTGACAAGGAGGTCAAACTCCTGCTTAAGCAACCATGAGCTCGGTCATGGCTCCACCACCGCCCTTCTTCAATCAAGACACAGAATCCTGGATATCTTACATGTCCAAATTCTGGATTTTCTTACAAGCCAATAACCTGCAGGACGCTGAAGACGACAGGAAACAAGCTATATTTTAAAGTTATTGCGGACCAACAATTTATAGCTTAGCCTCGACTCTGGTCGACCCAGATACCTTGGAAACCATTGCTTGGTCCACTCAACAAACCAAGGTTGCCGCACATTTTCAACCAACAACTCTAGTTCGAGTCTAACGCCACCAATTTGCACAAATGCACCAATCTGAAGGCGAATCAACCAACGACTTTGCCAGTCGCCTACGCACAATGTAAATTCAAGGATCCAGAGGAACAATTGGTCGACCGGTTAATTTTCGGAATGAACAACATTACTCTTCAAAAGAAATACCTCATTGATGAAGACGCCTCTCTACAGGATGTCCTGAAAGCTGCCAAAGCTTCCAAAATATCTGAAACATCGGTGGCCGAAATCAAGCGCTCTACCCCTACCGTCAACCTCGTACCGGACGACACAGAATGGCCTAGTATATGTAAACCGCCAAGCTCAGAGAGCCCCAAGGACCCTGAAAAGGAATTTAGTGTGATAGATCCTTGTTGGGACTTCATACCTTCCATGGCTGCAGCCTTGGAGTCCTCTTCTCTTCTCCCTTCTTCCTTCTCCTCTGGGGATTGGACATAGCATTTAAGGCATAGACCAGAATCTTAATGACACTGTAAGTAAGACCTGGGTTTATGACCCGCACTTTGTTCTTTTTCTCTCGGGACCCCTGTATTACTTTTGGGATGCATCTACTCCGGCCTTTGACAGAAAAGATGTGTTTTGAAACAGAACAATGAAAATACACATCTTGAAAATCAGGTTCCACTAATAAAAAATGTTTATAGGCGTCATCTTTATTCCAATTTTTTTTCCACTCAAAAGGAAAAGTCCATATACTATGAACATACTTGAGACGACTGTTCTTTCCAAAGAAATGTCCTCCAATCAGTGTTGTGATCCAGACTTTCCCTTCAATGGGTCCTGGCAGGTGCATAAATGTTAAATGGAAATGAAGAATTCTATTGAGAGGTAACTCAAATTCCATGAAGTGAACAAAGACATTGACTTGCTTCCACTTGGAGAGGGCATCCCTGAGGGGTGCTGTGTTTCCAGTGATTGAGAATTGTTGTGATATAACAACACAAATTGTATTTTTGACAAGCAAATGAGTAAAAGTTCTCATGAAATTCTCTCCATTGTGTGTGTCTGGAGCAAAGAGACCAATCAAGGTCCATCCAAAATGGAGGAGCAGTTGGACAATTTGTGGGTAATGGAAACCTTCTTTTGGGAACATCCAGTGGAAAAAGGGGAAATTGCTTTTATCACTAAGAGCTTCTGAAGCAATGTTGTCACTGACCTGAAAAAAAAGCAATGAAGAGTGCTGTGTTATTTTTACAGTTAATCAAGTCCAAATTTTTAGTTTTTAATAAATTACAACTTTTTTTCTCAGGCACATAGTAACATAGAAACATAGAAGTCTCATGGCAGAAAAAGACCTCATCGTCCATCTAGTCTGCTCTTATACTATTTTCTGTATTTTATCTTAGGATGGATATATGTTTATCTCAGGCATGTTTAAATTCAGTTACTGTGGATTTATCTATCACGTCTGCTGGAAGTTTGTTCCAAGGATCTACTACTCTTTCAGTAAAATAATATTTTCTCATGTTGCTTTTGATCTTTCCCCCAACCAACGTCAGATTGTGTCCCCTTGTTCTTGTGTTCACTTTCCTATTAAAAACACTTCCCTCCTGGATCTTATTTAACCCTTTAACATATTTAAATGTTTCGATCATGTCCCCCCTTTTCCTTCTATCCTCCAGACTATATAGATTGAGTTCATTAAGTCTTTCCTGATACGTTTTATGCTTAAGACCTTCCACCATTCTTGTAGCCCATATTAGAACAGTTTCTTCTTGGTTAGTCAGTAGGCCATATCAAGATACAGAATATAAAATACAGAACATTAAGAGGATCACATGTGAGAGTAAATTTTAAAAATAAGCATAAAGAATAAAAATAGTATTTTTTTTAATCATCCCACAAATTTACTTCATTCAGACTGCATATGAGGATTTCAACTGAATTAATTTCCTCCCAAAAAAGGGTCATATTGTATGTAATTGTTGGATTCTGATCAAAAAGGAAATATGTTGTTGTAATATTAAGATCCCATTAGATCGTTTCTCTAAAGTACAAGGTATTGATCTCTGTCTTAATTGACATCTAGGTAATGTCCTGCTGGTGACTTATCCCCGGCCGGATTTGCAGCAGGGCCG
This sequence comes from Erythrolamprus reginae, assembly GCF_031021105.1. NCBI lineage: Eukaryota > Metazoa > Chordata > Lepidosauria > Squamata > Dipsadidae > Erythrolamprus > Erythrolamprus reginae. The sequence goes on from NC_091951.1 coordinate 6,987,556, forward strand.
GGGAAATGGCGAATACCCGCCTGCCCTCCCTATCTTTCAGTGTGCTACAGGGGTCACCCTTAGGGGGCCGAATAGGAATTTTGGGCGGTCTCGGCATTTTCCTGAAACCGTTTTTTCGCCTATTCCACACTGCGGTGCGGGATGGATGGTTAGGGGGTGTTTTGTTCCCCAATTAGTTCTAATTGGCTTACCTTTTGTCATTTGGGTTGGCAGGTTAGGGGCGGAAATCGGGAGGTGTTAGCAACTGCGTGTTCTCCGTTGGGCATTATTATTATTATTTATTGGATTTGTATGCCGCCCCTCTCCGCAGACTCGGGGCGGCTAACAGCAATGATAAAAAACAACATGTAACAATCCAATTTAATAAAACAACTAAAAACCCTTATTATAAAAACCAAACATACACACAAACAAACATACCATACATAACTTGTAATGGCCTAGGGGAAAGAATATCCTAACTCCCCCATGCCTGGCGACAAAGGTGGGTCTTGAGTAATTTGCGAAAGACAAGGAGGGTGGGGGCCGTTCTAATCTCTGGGGGAGTTGATTCCAGAGAGCCTGGGCCGCCACAGAGAAGGCTCTTCCCCTGGGGCCCGCCAAATGACATTGTTTGGTCGACGGGACCCGGAGAAGGCCAACTCTGTGGGACCTTATCGGCCGCTAGGATTCGTGCGGTAGAAGGCGGTTCCGGATGTATTCTGGCCCAATGCCATGTAGGGCATCCTTGGGGAGGATTGGCAGACTCTCTCCAAGGCCTCATGGTGGCTTTTTAACTGGCCTGAGCAATTGGGGAGAAGTTGCCTCTGGGTCTCGCCCATTTCAATTCCCTTTCAGGGATTGGATGGTGAGACCTCCCACATACTTTGCATGGCTGGCATTCAGGTGAGGGCATGATCCCCTTCACCTGGATCAGCATGGAGCTACGCCCCAAGTTGCCCAGGAAGTTTCACTATGTCATTTTTGGCCCAGATGTTTTTGGTTGACCTCTGCGGGTCCATGTTAGTTTTGAATTAAATAAATTTTATTTAATTAATAAAAATGACCCAGTTTAAATCCAGCTCTGTGTCCGCATTGCTATTCCGCTTCCACTGCAATATATGAATTACATAATCTGTCTCTGGAGCTCCACAAAAACAAATATATTCATTGTAAAGGATTTGGAAGATTTAACTCAATACTTGGCAATTTGGAAGGTACATTTGTAGCATTTAATGCACCAATCTTGTTGAGAATGGCCATATTTTTATCTTCTTTGAAAATCTAGGATTCTTTGGGCAGCAATATTTTTAGTTTTTAGTTTTGTTTCCAATTGTAAAAAAAGCAGGGAGATCACAGTTCCTAATATAAGTTGTCAATTGTACATTTTAAGGTCTTTTAATTGAAATTTGTTTTCTTCTAACAGAGTTTTGACACTGACAATTACCATATTATGTATATGGGAAGGGGTACCTTTTGTCTGAATCCACATGGGTAAAATGTTGGAATGTGAAAGCGGACAGATTAGTTAAACAATTCCATGAAAAATATCCCAATAAGGCCAGGGGTCTCCCTGGGTGAGGGAGGGGTGGCTAAACTGATTAACCCCTTGTAATCTGTTAACCTGATTTTATGCAGCTTCTGCTCTGGCAATCTCACTACTCACCAGAGCCTACAAAACTTTTGCCAGACCCGTCATCTCAGACATCAACCCCCCAGAAAATGTCCAAAGATATTTAACCAGAAGAGCCCTTCACTCCTCCACTCGAAACAGAATGCCCTACGAAAGCAGACTATCAATCCTAGGTCTAGAAAGCTTAGAATTACGATGCCTAAAACACGATCTAAGTATTGCCCACAAAATCATATGCTGCAACATCCTGCCTGTCAATAACTACTTCAGCTTCAATAATAATAATAATAATAATTTATTGGATTTGTAGGCCAACATGTAACAATTCAATAATAAAACAAGTAAAAACCATTATTATAAAACCAAACATACACACAAACATACCATGCATAACTTGTAATGGTCTAGGGGGAAGGAATATCTCAACTCCCCCATGCCTGGCAGTATAAGTGAGCCTTAAGTAGTTTACAAAAGACAATCGCAACAACACAAGAGCACGCAACAAATTCAAACTTAATATTAATTGCTCCAAGCTTGACTGTAAAAAATATGACTTTAGCAATCGAGTTGTCGAAGCATGGAACTCATTACCGGACTCAGTAGTGTCAACCCCTAACCCCCAACATTTCTCCCTTAGACTATCCACGATTGACCTCTCCAGGTTCCTAAGAGGTCAGTAAGGGGTGTACATAAGTGCACTAGCCTGCCTTTCGTCCCCTGTCCAATTGTCTCTCCTTTATCTCATATATCATATATCTTTTCTTCCTTTCATATATCTTCTCCTCTACTTTTATATCTTTTCTTTATATATAATACTTCATGTCTACTTCATGGACAAAATAAATAAATAAATAAATAAATAAATAAATAAATAAATCTCCACTGCAGGATACATTCTCCAATGCACTTGCAAGGAGAGTCCAGGATGGGTAATCCTCAATCTGATTGGTCGGGACTGAGTTTAATTTAAATATTAGGGAGGCACCGCCCCCTTAGCCCTCCAGTCTAAAAACTCAGTCGCAGTAAAAGGGACTTTGAGTTTGTTCTCCTTTCTCTTTTTGTTAAAAATGAGGTTTATTAATAAAATTTACTACTAATAATTTTTTTCTCTTTTGCTTTTGTCTTTCAGGTGCCCCAGGGGGACTGGATTTCCTCGGGCAGCCAGGGTTTAAACCTCCAGAGGGTTTGCCCTGCCAGCTGCTGCTTCTCTGTGATTCTCCCCACATTGTGAAAGGGCCTGTGGGAGACAGAGAGAGCCCCCGGGCTGTCTGCCTCCGTGGTAGTGCCTGGTAGCTGAGGGGGTGACTGACGCCTCGGGGGGGGGGTCCGCCCCTCCCGGGGCGAATAGGTCACAAGGCCGCCTGTCATTTCGGACAGGGGCCTCCGTGAAGGGCTTTACAAGCGCCCCCCCACCGCTCCGCGCTATCTTGATTTAGCGCCACGAACCCGACTGTCAGCTGAGAGGAGTGATCGGCGTCGGCGAGGCCTCAGTGGGGGAGCCGCCGAGAGAGAGGCAGTCGGAGGGCGGGAGAGCTTGGCTTCACGCCCATTTCCATAGCAACGGCCCAGCGGCCATGTTGGGAGGCCGCAGTGAGCCGGGCTGCTCCTAACACGCCCAATTGTATCTAGGGTTGCCGGGGCAACGGCCCGGTGGCCATTTTGGAGGCATATCGGCCGAGGGATCTGCTTCGCGCCCAAATGTATCAGAGGTTGCCATAGCAGCAGGCCGTTATTGCTCTTGTCAGGCTGCCCCCTCCCGAGCGCTGGTGAGGGGCTTTCCCTCATTGGCTCAGCTTGCTGAAGGCCTATTTCTGCTCAGAGACACGCAGGCGCATTTCTGCCCTGTCATTGTGTCTCTTGTCGGTGGTGTGTGAGCAGAGACGTCTCTTTACTCTTCGCAGATTGCTAATTGTGAGTTGTTTTTGGAACCATGGCTGATCAAGCTGTCCAGGCCGGGGAGGAGGCCAGTGCCAACAGGCCCAGTACCCCCAAGGAGAGGGCTTCCAAATCCAAACCCTCCCAGGGGGCTTCTCTCAGAGAAGCTGAGAAGCGCATCAAAGCGCTTGAAAAACAGTTAGAGGCCTCCCAGAGATCTTCTGCTTCTACTGCTCAGCCTCTTGGTGCCATCCCCCCGCCAGTCTCCCCCATTTTCACTCCAGGGGTTGTAGGCTCGGCCTCTGAAAGGGATTGGTCACCAGAGAGGCCTTTCCAATCCACCATTTCTTCCAGGCCAGAGGCCCTCGCATTTGGAAGGCAAGCTACGTGGCCCTGCACATTCGCTGTTCCACAGCCTATCCATCCACAGGGTGGGCAGTCACAAGCAGCCACATTCACCCCCACGGCAGCTGGCTTACGCACTGCGCAGGATGCCTGGCAGAGTATGCCCCAGGCCCTGCAGGACTTAATTGTCAGTGCATACACTCAGGGGCAGGCTAGTGTGGCTCAGCAACAGCAGCTGCCAGCAGATCCTACTCCAATGAGGTTCAGGGACCCCTGGATAGCTCCAGCCACTCAATCCATGCTGGAGTCCAAGGATGAGGATGACTTTTCCAGGGATGAGTTCAGCGAGGCGGAGGATGACTTATCCGGAGATGAACAGCCACCTGTACAGCCTGTGTTGCCCGGTCTGTTCAAGTCCTCCCTCTTCAGGATTTTGCTGAACAAGGCAAAAATGACCATTGACCAGGTGGGAGAGGGAGGTCAGGGGGCTCCTTCGGCACTGGGTCAGCCTGCAGGGGGCCTGTTTGTGTTTCCACAGCAGGAGACTGTCAATGTGCCATCATCCCACTTGTTCCTGGAGACAGTACAGCGCCCATGGGAGAGCCCTGCGACACCCCAGGGCCCGTCAAATCTGTACAAGCGCTTCTACACCTTTGACCAGGCCATGGAGGATCTCTTGGAGCTACCTATGGTGGACAAGCCGGTAACCAGCCTGGTCTCGAATGCCCTTGTTCCTTCGGAGTCTCAGGAGGGATTAAGGGCTGAGGACAAGAGGGCAGACAATGTCATTCGCAGGGCTCATCAGATGTCAGATTGGGCTGTAAGGGCTGCTTCTGCGGCCTCTTTCTTTAATCGGGCTACGCTCCTCTGGATAAAAGAGATCCAGTCCAGAGTCGATCCTCAAGATGCGAGGCTGCGCCAGGACCTGAACAAACTGTTGGCGGCCACAGAATTTTCCGCAGACGCAACAGTTAATGCCGCTAAGTTCGCATCTAGAGCGATGGCCTCGTCGGTCGCCTCCCGCAGGCTCATCTGGTTGCGGAATTGGCAGGCCGACGTAAAATCTAAATGGGCCCTTGCTTCTTCACCGTTCAAGGGCAAGAAGCTCTTTGGAGAGATCTTGGACGATGTATTGGTGGAGGACAGGGACAAGAAAAAGGTTATGCCCAGCTCCAGCAAAAAGCAAGGAAGGCGCTTTACCCCCTACCAACGGAGGCAGCCCTTTCGAAATGACTCCACCTCGGCGAACAACCAGAGGTCGAGGTCTTACTTTCCAGGATCCTTTGGTCAGGGTTCCTTTCGTTCGGACAGGAACCCGCAATTTGATCGCGGATCCTTCCAGGGCCACCGCCCCTTTAGAGGTTCCGGCAGGGGGTTCAGGAAGACCAAATGACTTTCCTATGGATACTCCTTTGGGCGGCAGGCTAATCCATTTCTCAGACGTCTGGACAAACACCTCATCGGACCCATGGGCGACTGCCACAGTCTCACAAGGTCTGCAGATCGAGTTTCTTCGCCCTCCACCTTGCCGCTATCTGCCTTGTCGTGCCCCCTTGGACATTTCCAAGAAGAGGCTCCTCTACCAGGAGGTGTCTCACCTGTTGGAGATAGGAGCCATCGAGGAGGTCCCTCTACCTCAACGGGGCATGGGGTTCTACTCAGCAATTTTCTTGGCCCCGAAGTCGTCAGGAGGGGCACGTCTCATACTGAACCTTCAGAGGTTGAACCTCTATGTAAAGTACAGGAGGTTCAGAATGCATTCTCTGCGTTCCATTCTGGCTGCCATCCGGCAGGGGGACTACATGACATCCATAGACCTAAAGGAGGCCTACCTCCACGTCCCCATTTTTCTGCCTCACCGTCAATATCTGCGTTTCAGCCTAGATGGGGCCCATTTTCAGTACAGGGCCATGCCTTTCGGGCTTTCATCGGCCCCAAGATCATTCACGAAGCTGCTGGATGTCCTGACGGCCGGTCTCAGGCAGCAATCGGTGCGCCTGATGGCCTATCTGGATGACATCGTGATTCTGTCCAGGACAAGAGACCTTGCGTTTCAGGACTTACATCTAACAATCCAGACGCTTCAGGATCATGGCTTTTCGGTCAACTTCGACAAAAGCCACTTGACTCCCACGACTCGACTAGCTCACCTGGGAACCAGCATAGATTCCAGGAGGGGCCTTGTCTTCCTGTCCCAGGAGAGGCAGTCCACCATCAGGGAGCTCGTTCAGGGCTTGGCATCACAGCGATACCCCAGACTCTCCTTCCTGTCCAAGCTTCTAGGTACACTGGTTTCATGTATCGACATCATTCCATGGGCCAGGTATCACCTACGGCCTCTCCAATGGTTCCTCTTGCCATTCCAGAGAAGGAAGATCAGCCATTCCCACCTACAAGTGCATCTCAACTCAAAGGTTCGACGGTCCTTATGGTGGTGGGTATCCCCAGCTCTAACAAGGGGTTCCCTCTTTCTGGAACGATACCTTCTCACGGTGACAACAGACGCCAGCCTGACTGGGTGGGGAGCCCATCTTTCCTCGCATTTGACCCAGGGCCTTTGGGATCCATCGGACCTGAGGGATGTGAACATCAACTTCCTGGAGTTGAAGGCGGTTTCCCTGGCTCTCCTCAGTTTCGCAGACCTGGTAAGGGGTCAGCATGTCCTAGTTCGGACCGACAACGTCTCCACCCGGTCTCACATCAACAGGCAGGGGGGGACACGGTCTCGATGACTGATGAGGGAGTCGGAGTCCCTGCTCAGGTGGGCGAAGGCCAATCTTGCTTCCCTGTCAGCGGAGCACATCTCGGGGGTGGAGAATGTGTGCGCGGACTGGCTGAGCCGGGAGACCTTGGATCCAGGGGAGTGGCAGCTGGATCCCGCAGTTTTTCTGGACATTGTTTGAAAGTTTGGGAGGCCACTCTTGGACCTGTTTGCTACTCGAAGCAACTCTCAGCTCCCACGTTTCTTCTCCCGCTTCCCGACCCCGGGTGCGGAGGGGGTAGACGCTCTTCGAATACAGTGGCCACCAGGACTTCTGTACGCATTTCCACCGATCTCCATCATTCCCAGGGTAATGCGGAAGATTCTGGAGCAACGAGCGGAGGTGCTGTTGCTGGCTCCTTACTGGCCTCGCCGCATTTGGTTTGCGGATTTGATGCAAATGTCAGTGTCACCCCCCTGGAGGATTCCGGATCACCGGATCTCCCTCTCCCAGGGCTCAATATCCCATCCAGAGCCTCAGTGGTGGCAGCTGACCGTGTGGAGATTGAGCAGCAACATCTAAGACGTCAAAATTTGCCAGATACTGTTATCGACACAATTCAGGCTGCTCGCAGACCTTCGACAAGAAGAATTTACCAGGCAACCTGGGCTTCCTTTTCCAGGTTCTGTGAGGAGCGGGAGGTGGATCCACAAAAGGCTTCCCCTCTCTTGGTCTTAAGCTTTCTTCAGTCAGGCCTAGAAAAAGGACTTGCGCCTAACACCTTGCGCCGTCATGTGGCCGCTTTATCCACAATCATAGGTGGAGACAGTTACCGTCCCCTCGCCAGACATCCTTGGATCAGGGACTTCCTGAAAGGGGCCGCCAACATCAGGCCACCACCGATACATCGGTTCCCTTCCTGGGATTTGTCGTTGGTACTTCACGCCTTAACGGGTCCTCCATTCGAACCGTTTCACCATATATCGCTCAGAATGTTAACACTCAAGACTGCCTTCTTGGTGGCGATCACATCCGCCAGGAGGGTCTCTGAGATTGCAGCTTTCTCTACCAGAGAGGACCTCTGTAGGTTTCACCCTGATAGAGTTGTATTGAGACTGGACCCAGCCTTTCTTCCTAAGATCAACTCTACTTTTCACAGGGCACAGGAGATAGTGCTACCGGACTTCTGTAGCCATGGGACTCACCCTTCGGAGCTGCAGTGGCATAAGCTCGATGTGAGATGAGCTTTGAAGATTTATATCCGCAGGACTCAGGAATTCATGATTTCGGAGGCTTTATTCGTCTCCTTTGCAACTAGAACTTTGGGCACCAAGGTCTCTTCTAGGACAATAAGCCGCTGGTTGTGTGATTGCATCAGGGAGGCTTACCGATCTAAGGGATCACCTGTTCCACAGGGACTTACTGGACATTCCACACGCAGTACGGCTACTACAGCGGCCTGGAGGACCCAGGCTTCACTAGAAGACATTTGTAGGGCGGCCACTTGGGCAGCTCCGTCCTCATTTGTCAGACACTATTGAATTGACTCCTTTGCTTCCGCGGAAGCAGCTTTTGGGAGGAGGGTATTGCAGCGGGTGTGTTCCTTTTCAGAGCCCCCGGTCCGACCTTCTCCCTCCCTTGGTTAATATCTTGGGTATATCCCATCCTGGACTCTCCTTGCAAGTGCATTGGAGAAGGACCGTTGAAACTTACCTGAACGGTCTTCTCGATGCACTGCAAGGAGAGTCCAGACCAGCCCGAATTCGAGACCGGGGTTACTGTTGGAAGGTTGTGTTTGTTTTTATGATATTTCTGGTTATCTTGCATGTTTTAATAAAGTTTGTTAGTTTTACTGCTCCTTCGTTTCTTTTAGACTGGAGGGCTAAGGGGGCGGTGCCTCCCTAATATTTAAATTAAACTCAGTCCCGACCAATCAGATTGAGAATTACCCATCCTGGACTCTCCTTGCAGTGCATCGAGAAGACCGTTCAGGTAAGTTTCAATGGTCCTTTTTTCCTTGATGGGAGGCTGCCTATCAAGCCACTGCAGAAGTTAGTGATAAATTAACAACTTGTCACACTATCTATTAAAGATCTGTTTCTGAGAACTTGGGAGGGGTAATTTCAGAAGGGAACAGATGTAGCCACAAAGCATTCTCTCAAGTGGTTCAAGGGCATGCTCAGCCACTGGGGCTGGAGAGGACTGGCCACGTTGGTACAATCTGAATGGGCAATGTGGCAAGTTTGTGGATGGGGGCAAGGATGTGAACTTTCAACTGAGCGAGAAACTCAGGTCCAGGTTTCCCTAGGTAGGTGTCAAAATGGCTCTGGAAATAAATTGGAACTTTGAGGAATATGTTGACTCGGATTTTGATTTAGTTTGGATGTTATCTGGAACCTTGAATATTTACTGGGTAAAACCACATCCAATATCAGCAACCGTGAGAGTCTTAGGGGACAACCAGCTAAATATGAGCCAACAGAGGGCAGCGGCAGCCAAAAAAGCCAATGCAATCCTAAATTACATTAATAGAGGGATACAATCTGTTCTGTCAGGCTCTCTGGTAGAATTCTCCCAAAAATGCACAAATACAATTTCACCACACACACGTTTGAAAATTCAAAACAATGTTCTTTATAATGAAAATTCACTTAAACCAAGCCCTCTTTTGGGATAGCAAAGAGCACTTGTCTCCAAACAAACTGGTAATTTGTACAAGTCCCTTATCAGTTCTGTGATACTTAGCTTGCAGCTGTGAGGCAATTCACAGTCCCTCATCTTTCACAAAGTGAAACACCTTTGGCCCTGGTTTAGTTTCAAAGCGGGGAAAAATCAGCACACAAAAGGTCAGTCAGTAAAGCAGTCACGAAACACAACAATCAGATAATCCTGAACAATGGCCAAACCCACAGGCTGCTCTTTATAGCAGCCTCACTAATTACCACAGCCCCACCCAACCACAGGTGGCCTCATTTTCTTTGATAATAATCTCTCAGTTGTTGCCTATGCATCACTCTCCGCATGCATGGCTGTATCATTAACTCTTGTTCTGAATCCAAGGAGGAGCTAAATAATTGATCTCCTTCTGAGCTGTCTGCTACACTCTCCTCCTCCCTGTCACTCATGTCTTCTTGGTCAGAGGAGCCTTCATCAGCAGATTCCACCAGGGGCAAAACAGGCCTGCAGCATGTGGATGTCTCCCCCACATGCACAGTCCTTGGGGCAGGAGCTGGGTCAGAGCTAACCACAACACAATCTAGGACTAGGAGGTACTAATACTACTCTATAAAGTCTTAGTTAGAGCACACCTATAGTACTGTTTCCAGTTTTGGTCACCACACTACAAAAGTATATTGAAACTCTGGAGAAAGTGCAGAGCAATTAGGATGATTAGGGGACTGGAGCTATAACTTTTTAAAAAAAATGAATTTATAGGCTCCCCAACTCCTGATGGATTCTAAGTGGTGTACATAAATAAAAACAGTATACAACAATTAAAAGCTCAGTACAAAAAACAAAAACTTCTAGGCCAGAGCAGAGTGCTATAGCTCAACGGCCCCAGGTCTGCCAGCAAAGAGATGTTTTTAGGCCCTTCTGGAAGGCCAGGAGGGTGGTGTGTCATATCTTGGGATCTGAAGAGTGGTTGCAGGAACTAGTCATGGCTAGTCTGGAGAAGAGAAGGACCAGGGGAGACATGATAACAGTGTTCCAATACTTGAGGGGCTGCCATGTTGGAACAGAGGGTCCTACCGGAACAGAGTGCTCAGCCTGTTAGGACTGAGGTAAGACCTTCTGGAGGCAGATGGCTATTAAAGTACAAACAAGCATGTTCGAATGAACTAAACTTTTATTAGAAAAAGTAAAAAAAATAAAGTTTGTCTTAAGAGACATAAAATGAGCGACTACATTCCTAAAGAACATAGATCGTAAAGATGGTGTTTGCTTCTCTTCCTGCAAGAAGGAGGATGTGAGCAAAGCAGTTACATCATGGAGGAGGAGCTACATTAATAAACAGAGTTAACTATCTAACTACTGGATGTTTCTTAATGTCTTTGGAGGCTGTCAATCTACAGCGTGACATGCCACACAGAGGAGGGGGTCAGACTATTTTCCAAGGCACCAGAAGACCAAATAAGGCATAATGGATGCAAACTGACGAAGGAGAGATTCAACCTGGAAATGAGAAACTTTCTGACATTGAGAGTAATCTACCAATGGGGCAGCTTGCCTGCAGAGATTGTGGGTGCTCCACTACTTGAGACTTTCAAGAGGAGTTTGGACTGCCATTTGTCTGAAATGGTGTAGGGACTCCTGCTTGGATGGGGGATTGGACTAGATGACATACAAGGTCCAGTTTTCCCCGTAAGCTGCGTGTGTGCACGCACGTGCCCCAAAATACCCCTCACGCACCCTTTTCCACAGGCGCATGCTCCCCATCCCCCTGCCAGCCTGCGGGGGGGAAATGCCGGCAGTAGAAGGGAAGGGAGCCGCAGCCGCCCCTGCCTCCCCACAGTGCCTCCGGCCCCCTCGCGCCCCTGGCCTCTCAGCTCTGCCCCTTGCTCGCCCAATCCACCCTCTCTGCTGCTCCGCCGCCTCCTGCCTTGGGGCATGACTTCTTCCGTGGCATCTGCGGCTTCTTGGGATGAAAGCGCTGCCAGCCAGGGTGCTGTGATAGAGGGCTTTCTCTGTGCGCTTCGATAATGCCCGCCCCGCCCCTCTCACAGCCCCTTTGCTGGGAGCACTTTCGTCCCAGACTTTCAGCAAGGGGGCTGCAGTAGAAGCAGGGCAGGCGTTCCCGAAGCGCTTGGAGAAAGCGCTCTCGCAGCCCCCTCGCCGTCGGTGCCTCCGTTCCGGAGCTCCGCCTCACAGCTGATCACCCTGCCGCTGCCCCACGGCTACTGCCCAATGCCGCTGCTGAGAGAAAGGGGGGAGAGAGAGATAGCAAGAGAGAGAAGAGAAGGAAAGCAATAGAGAGAGAGAAAGAAAACAAGAGAGAAAGAGAGAGAGATGAAAGGGGGAGAGAGAGATAGCAAGAGAGAGAAGAGAAAGAAAGCAAGAGAGATAGAAAGAAAGAGTGAGAGAGAAAGCAACAGAGAGAGAGACAGAAATCGAGAGAGAGAGAAAGAGAGAGAGAGCAAGAGGGGGAGAGCGAAAGCGAGAGAAATGACTCTTGATTTATAGCATATGGTAAAAAGCACCCAAATAATAACAGAGAAAAAAACCCCCAGCCGTTTGTGTGTATGTGTGTGTGTGTGAACTCTTGAACCATTTCCAATAGCTCACCTGTTATTGGAAATGGTTCAAGAGTTCACACACACACACACACACACACAAGGGGGCAGGAGACAGGGATGGAAAAAGAGGAGAAGATAGTAATAAAATAGATTTTGTTTTTGTTTTATTATTAATTTCTTTTAATAAAAAAGAAGGGATTTTTTTTCTTATTTATTCATTCATTCATTCATTCATTCATTCATTCATCCATCCATCCATCCATTCATTCATTCATTCATTCATTCTTCTATACCGCCCAGTCCCAAAGGGACTGCCACTCAGACACTATACTTTTCCGCCCACACACACCGAAAAAAAATTAGAGGGAACATTGACAACTCTACTAACCTAATCTAATTTAATCCTTCACAATAACACAAGCAAAGCTCTCAAACCAATGGGGATGGTGTCTTGACTAAATATGTCTGTTTTCAATATTCTTCTCTCCCCATTGTTACCCAAATCCTGAGTCATGATACCTAAAATGCGACAAATTTAACCATTATTAGTAAAATCATGGAATGCACTGAATTATCAAAAATGACAATGGAAATACAAAATAAAAACGATTCTGAGTTCTACAAGGCCTGGAGAAGTGGTACAGATGGTTATCTAATCTTAAAAAACAATAAAATAGAAACCAATTAAAACTCCTTATCTTAAACCAAAAGAAAAATACACACAACTAAAATTCTGACTAAAACTGAAACACAATCTCTGTCTGAGTTTAATCCAACCGATAACTATTGACAATATACTAACAATATAACTCACAAATATCTTTTATCCATAAAATTAATAAACATAACCAAAACTAAGTTGTCACAATGTATACGCCTGCTATCTTGCAGGTACTACTCCCCCTTTTTCTACCTCATCTAAAATCTTTACTGTATTACCTACATACTAATCCATATACAGAGTTGGCCTTCTCCGGGTCCCGTCGACCAAACAATGTTGTTTGGCGGGCCCCAGGGGAAGAGCCTTCTCTGTGGCGGCCCCGGCCCTCTGGAACCAACTCCCCTCAGAGATTAGAACGGCCCCCACCCTCCTTGTCTTTCGCAAATTACTTAAGACCCACCTTTGTCGCCAGGCATGGGGGAGTTAAGTTATCCTTTCCCCCTAGGCTATTACAAGTTATGCATGGTATGTTTGTGTGTATGTTTGGTTATTTTTATAATAAGGGGTTTTTATTTGTTTTTATTAATTGGATTGTTCATGTTGTTTTACCACTGTTGTTAGCCGCCCCGAGTCTGCGGAGAGGGGCGGCATACAAATCCAATAAATAATAATAATAATAATAATAATAATAATATCAAAGCACTACTTTATTCTTATTACTATATTTCAAAGATATAAGACTATGTAAATACGAATACTGAATACAATATAAATATCTATAGATAAATGCTTGAAATGAATATACAACAATATACTTACTATAATTTATGTTTGGTATGTATGTGCTGTTTGGTTTTTAATTATGATAGGGTTTTTAGTTTTTTAATATTAGACTTGTGCCAGAATAATATTGTTTTTATCATTGTTGTGAGCCGCCCCGAGTCTTCGGAGAGGGGCGGCATACAAATCTAATAAATAATAATAATAATTATTATAATAATAATAATAATAATAATAATAATAATAATAATAATAATTATTATTATTATTATTATTATTATTATTATTATTATTATTATTATTATATATGTTACTATGTAAAAAGATTTCTTGCCTCACACCCCTCCTATTTTTCTTTTTGTATTCCCATTCCCCTTCCCCATTCTTAATAAATTAATAAAGTATATTTTAATGACACCTAAAATGCTATGGTGAAAAGCAGAGTTTGAATCCCATAGAGATGAAATGGTTGGTCACTCACTCACTCACTCACTCACTCACTCACTCACACACTAACAACCCACTCACTTTACTAGATAGAGAAACATAAACACAAACCTGTACAATTTTGTAGGGACCTACTAATGATGACATCTGGATGGAGATGTCTCTCTCAGCGCCATCAACAATCACCAAAATGTTATCCCTTCTTCCACAGCTGTAGTTGGGAACATTGGCTTCTCCAGTAGACAGTATGTCCAGCAAGGCCTCTGAAGTGCCACGGGTGTTTGAAAAGTTGTCATAGATGTTGTAACCAAGGGTGAGATTGTGCAGGAGTTGGGGATTTTTGGAAACCTCCCTGATATTGAAAATCATGCATAGAATCCTTTTCTTTGCACTAGGTAAACTAGTTTAAAACCATGTTAATATTAGGATTTATTTATTTATTTATTCGTTTGTTCATTTGTTCATTTGTTCGTTTGTTTCGACTTCTATGCCGGCTTACAGCAGTATAAAAATTACAATTAACAACAATAATAAAAAGAAGTCAAGGAAAAAAAACCTAATTTCTAAAATCATCATTAAAACTAAGACAATTTAATACATACATAGTAATCATTCAAACCCATTTGAGCACATATCATCAATAGCAAAAATTAAATACTTTCTTCCTATTTAATTCTCTTTTCCTTCACAAGCTAACTGAGACATAAGCCAATATTGATCCAAATGAGAGACAAATTATAGTAACCCATCACTCTTTTTGATATTGTGAATGTTCAGAGGATAGGATGGATCGCCATCCAAAACAAGGATTAAAATTAGAAATATCTATTTATAACAAAACTAATTTTCATCAGCCCAGTAACCAAGTAGCAGAATATTTCAATCATTAAAGCAAAAACATGATACACAGAAGAGGATTTTTAATGTGAATCAGAAAAGCTGTTCTAAAGAAGTCATCCTCTATTCCTAAAACATGAGGAAGTGAATATCAATTTACAGTTATAAAAATATAGAAATGACCTGGCCATAGGAATCTACGACAACAATCTCTACTTTCAAGAAAACTCTGTATTCAAGTCATGAATTGAGGATTGAACAGGAAGAGGAAAATAATGTGAGTTTCCTTTACAAACATAGAAACATAGAAGATTGGTGGCAGAAAAAGACCTCATGGTCCATCTAGTCTGCCCTTATACTATTTTCTGTATTTTATCTTAGGATGGATATATGTTTATCCCAGGCATGTTTAAATTCAGTTTCTGTGGATTTATCTACCACGTCTCCTGGAAGTTTGTTCCAAGGATCTACTACTCTTTCAGTAAAATAATATTTTCTCATGTTGCTTTTGATCTTTCCCCCAACTAACTTCAGATTGTGTCCCCTTGTTCATGTGTTCACTTTCCTATTAAAAAACACTTCCCTCCTGGACCTTATTTAACCCTTTAACATATTTAAATGTTTCGATCATGTTCCCCCTTTTCCTTCTGTCCTCCAGACAGTACAGGTTGAGTTAGAAACATAGAAGACTGACGGCAGAAAAAGACCTCATGGTCCATCTAGTCTGCCCTTACACTATTTCCTGTATTTTATCTTACAATGGATATATGTTTATCCCAGGCATGTTTAAATTCAGTTACTGTGGAGTTCATTAAGTGTTTCCTGATAAGTTTTATGCTTAAGACCTTCCACATTTTAGGTTTTATTTTCCTCATAATTTGGATTTGAGCCTCTCCCACAAAATAAGGCCCAAATGAGAGGCTGTGGAAATCAAAAAGGTTCCAAAAAAATTAATCAGGTCCTACAATATAAGAGTAATTAAATAAGAAGCAGAAGAAAAGAAGTGTTAGACTTGCAAATGGAGGGAAGGAAATTTCATCACAATGAATGACTTACAACCGAATCTGACTAGATGGAGCCATGTTGAAAGGTGATGTTGCAGGTGTTATTTCTGATGCAGAGACGACTATACTGATGAGAAGATCTCCTGGCCTATAATAGCTCCATGGCTTTTCTCCATCCTGGTGGTCCAAATTCAGTGGGCATTTCTTTCTAAATTTTCCACAGACTGACTGGGGCACCAGCAGCATAAGAAGGAGAAACAGAAGGAGGAGGCCCATAATTCATGGGGTTGAATCAATCTCCTTCCTGTTTCCAAAGAACAATTAGAAGAATTGAAAGCTCTCACACAGGATGGAATCGCCAATATCTTTCCTGAGACAAACTTAAGATTCACCTGTAAGAGATAGAAAGTACATTGAAGATCACTTTCTATCTCTTACAACAATCTCTACTTTCAAGAAAACTCTGCATTCAAGTCATGAACTGAGGATTGAACAGGAAGAAGAAAATCATGTGGGTTTCTTTTAGGTTTTATTTTCCTCATAATTTGGATTTGAGCCTTTCCTACAAAATAAGACACAAATGAGAGGCTATGGTGTATCCTGTGGCATTGATCCTTTTCTAATACAAGACCCCTTCCTTGCGACTTCAATATGATGTGTACATCAAAGGGAGTCAATGGAGGAGGAAGAGAAGAGGTCTCAAGGCCTGTGAGGTGATAATTACAATGAGAAGGAACTTGTCCTTTTGGGATCCTGAACATCTTCAATCTCATGAGGGGCAGGTGGAGAAAAGTATACAGTATTAGTAAAAAATCGCAGATAGATCCTTGGGGCAGGGTTGTGTAGTGATAATAATCCTTCCTGTTAGGACATGTCCAGAAAGTGATGTTACAGCAAGAGACCTCAACAGCCAGAAAAGTGACTTCTGCTGTCCTTCAATGTGGTCTTTTTCCTCCAGAGACTGCTATAGAGTTTGGTACCCATCTACATAGGTGACACTTAACTCTAGTGCTTCCTCTGCTCATACGCCATGGAAGCAATCATTATCCTTGAAGGCTGATGGCAGAAAAAGACCTCATGATCCATCTAGTTGGCCCTTATACTATTTCCTGTATTTTATCTTAGGATGGATCTATGTTTATCCCAGGCATGTTTAAATTCAGTTACTGTGGATTTACCAACCATGTCTGCTGGAAGTTTGTTCCAGGGATCTACTACTCTTTAAGTAAAATAATATTTTCTCACGTTGCTTTTGATCTTTCCCCCAACTAACTTCAGATTGTGTTCTCTTGTTCTTGCGTTCACTTTCCTATTAAAAACACTTCCCCTCCTGGACCTTATTTAACCCTTTAAAATATTTAAATGTTTCGATCATGTCCCCCCTTTTCCTTCTGTCCTCCAGACTATACAGATTGAGTTCATTAAGTCTTTCCTGATACGTCTTATGCTTAAGACCTTCCACCATTCTTGTAGCCCGTCTTTGGACCCGTTCAATTTTGTCAATATCTTTTTGTAGGTGAGGTCTCCAGAACTGAACACAGTATTCCAAATGTGGTCTCACCAGCGCTCTATATAAGGGGATCACAATCTCCCTCTTCCTGCTTGTTATACCTCTAGCTATGCAGCCAAGCATCCTACTTGCTTTTCCTACCACCCGACCACGCTGCTCAACCATTTTGAGACTGTCAGAAATCACTACCCCTTAATTCTTCTTTTCTGAAGTTTTTGCTAACACAAAAAAAGAATTATTTCTTTCTTTCCTTCTTTCTTTCCTTCCTTTCTTTTTTCTTTCTTTCTCTCTCTCTCCCTCCCTTTTTCCTTCCTTTGTCTCTTTCTCCTTCCTTCCTGTCTCCTGCCTCCCTCCCTCCCTTTCTTTCTTTTTATCTCTCTCTCTCCTTCCTTCCTTCCATCCTCTCTCTCCTCTCCCTCCCTTTCTATTTTCTTTCTTTCTTTCTTTCTTTCTCCCTCCCTCCTTCCTTCCTTTGTCTCTCTCTCTCTCCTCCCTCCCTTCCTTCCTTTCTCTTTCTCCTTTCCTTCTTTCCTTCCTTCCTTCCTCTCTCCTCCTCCCTTTTTTTCTTTCTTTCTCTCTGTCTCCCTTCTTCCCTCTTTTGTCTCTCTCTCTCCTTCCTTCCTTCCTCTCCCCTCCCTCCCTTTCTCTCCCTCTCTTTCTTTCCTTCTTTCCTTCCTTCTTCCTTTCTCTCTCCTTCCCTCCTTCCATTCTTCCTTCCTCTCTCCTTTCCTTCCTTCCTTCCTCTCTCTCTCCCTCCCTCCCTTCCTTCATTTCTCTCTCTCTTTCCTTCTTTCTTTCCTTCCTCTTCCTTTCTTTCTTCCTTTCTTTCTTTTATAGCAATAGCATTTAGACTTATATGCCACTTCATAGAAAAAAAAGAGAGAAGAAAGAAAAGATAGAAAAAAGAGGGAAGGAGAGAGAGAAAGAAAGAGGGAGGGAGAGAGAGAAATAGAGAGAAATGGAGGGAGGAAGAGAGAGAGAGAAAAAGAAAGATATTTTTTTGTTCCATATAAACCAAATTTTTAATCAAGCCCCCCCCCCCCAGTCAATGTAAAAATCTGGTCACTTTATACTAATACCACTCTATAAAGCCTTAGTTAGGCCACACCTAGAGTACTGCATCCAGTTTTGGTCACCTCACCACATTACAAAAAAGACATAAAAACTCTAGCAGCCAGGATGATAAGGGGACTGGAAACTAAAACATAGAAACATAGAAGACTGATGGCAGAAAAAGTCCTCAAGTTCCATCTAGTCTGCCCTTATATTATTTTTTGTATTTTATCTTAGGATGGATTTATCCAGGCATGTTTAAATTCAGTTACTGTGGATTTACCGGACCCGTTCAATTTTGTCAATATCTTTCTGTAGGTGAGGTCTCCAGAACTGAACACAGTATTCCAAATGTGGTCTCACCAGTGCTCTATATAAGGGGATCACAATCTCCCTCTTCCTGCTTGTTATGCCTCTAGCTATGCAGCCAAGCATCCTACTTTCTTTTCCTACCGCAAGGATAGGGTCTGTTCTGGGTCCTATTCTTTTTAATATGTTTAATATGTTTGTGAGTGACATAGGGGAAGGTTTGGTAGGGAAGGTTTGCCTATTTGCCAATTACTCTAAAGCGTGCAAGAGGGTTGATATTCCTGGAGGCGTCTGTAATATGGTAAATGATTTACTAGATAAATGGTCAAAGCAATGGAAACTGCAGTTTAATGTTTCCAAATATAAAATAATGCACTTCGGGAAAAGGAATCCTCAATCGGAGAATTGTATTGGCAGTTCTATGTTAGCAAAAACTTCAGAAGAGAAGGATTTAGGGGTAACGACTGTTCAAATGGGTGAACTGTGTAGTCAGGCGGTAGGGAAAGCAAGTAGGATGCTTGGCTGCATAGCTAGAGGTATAACAAGCAGGAAGAGGGAGATTGTGATCCTTCTATATAGAGTGCTGGTGAGACCACATTTGGAATACAGTGGAACCTCGACATACGAGCAGCTCTACTTACGAGCTACTCGAGATAAGAGCTGGGAGGGGGAGCAACATTTTTGTTCGCCTCCCGAGCTCACATTCGGGATACGAGCGCCAAGGAGCTGTCTCGTCTTCAGGAGACAGCTCCTTGGCGCTTGTATCCCGCGTGTTTTGAAAGGTTGCAGCCAGCCTGGGGTGCTGGGGGGGGGTGCTGGCAAGCCCCCCAGGCCGGCTGCAACCTTTTTAAAACACGCGCGCCACTTTCGTAGCTGTCTCCTGAAGCCGGAACGCTAACTTCCGCGTTCCGGCTTCAGAAGACAGCTGCAAAGCGGCGCACGTGTTTTAAAACGTCAGAGCCGGCCTGGGGGGCTCGGGGGGAAGCCCCCGAGCCCCCCAGGCCGGCTCTGACGTTTTA
The DNA here is from genome assembly GCF_031021105.1 of Erythrolamprus reginae. Classification (NCBI taxonomy): domain Eukaryota; kingdom Metazoa; phylum Chordata; class Lepidosauria; order Squamata; family Dipsadidae; genus Erythrolamprus; species Erythrolamprus reginae. Next base: position 7,006,944 of record NC_091951.1, read on the forward strand.
AAACACGCGCGCCGCTTTCCCAGCTGTCTTCTGAAAGCCGAACGCGGAAGTTAGCGTTCCGGCTTCAGGAGACAGCTGCAAAGTTTTTCTCCACTCTTTCCTCCCCCTTCTTCCCCTCTGGATCTCCATGGGTTTCCTCCGTTTTTCTGCACTCTTTCCTCCCCCTTCTTCCCCTCTGGATCTCCATGGGTTTTCCTCCGTTTTTCTGCACTCTTTCCTCCCCCTTCTTCCCCTCTGGATCTCCATGGGTTTCCTCCGTTTTTCTCCACTCTTTCCTGCCCCATTCTCCCCTCTGGATCTCGAGCCCCCCAGGCCGGCTGCCACGTTTTAAAACACGCGCGCGCGCCGCTTTGCAGCTGTCTTCTGAACCCAAACGCGAAAGTTAGCGTTCCGGCTTCAGAAGACAGCTGCAAAGCGGCGCGCGTGTTTTAAAACGTCAGAGCTGGCCTGGGGGGCTCGGGGGGAAGCCCCCGAGCCCCCCAGGCCAGCTGCCACGTTTTAAAACACGCGCGCCGCTTTGCAGCTGTCTTCTGAACCCAAACGCGGAAGTTAGCGTTCCGGCTTCAGAAGACAGCTGCAAAGCGGCGCACGTGTTTTAAAACGTCAGAGCCGGTCTGGGGGGCTCGGGGGGAAGCCCCCGAGCCCCCCAGGCCGGCTGCCACATTTTAAAACACGCGCGCCGCTTCGCAGCTGTCTCTGAACGCTAACTTCCGCGTTCGGCGGGCAGCGGGTTTTTTTGTTGTTGCACGGATTAATTGACTTTACATTGTTTCCTATGGGAAACAATGTTTCGTCATACGAGCGTTCTGACTTACGAGCCTCCTTCCGGAACCAATTAGTCTCGTAAGTCGGGGTTCTACTGTACTGTGTTCAGTTCTGGAGACCTCACCTGCAAAAAGATATTGACAAAATTGAATGGGTCCAAAGACGGGCTACAAGAATGGTGGAAGGTTTTAACCCTGCTGTTCTGTTTAAGAAAAGTAACAAATCTTCTGTTCCCGGGTCACCCTGACCCGGACCGAAAACTCTTCATTTGCAGTGCTTATGTTTGGTCTTTTTGAAAGCTTTTTTCACTTGGAAAGTAGTCTGAACATTTCTGCACACAATGATATGAAAATTGAAATGAAAAAAGTAAATCTTATTGGTTTATTTTGCGGATATAATGCACGCCCCCCCTGTTTTTGTGAAATTTTTTTTAAATTTATGGATAGTTTTGCTTGCAAAATGCATTCTATTTTACTAAAGTTGGTATGGGATTGGTAGCTTGAACATTTCTGAACATAATGATATGAAAATTGAACTGGAAAAATTGATGCATATTGGTTTATTTTGTTGATGAAATGCACGCCCCCCCTGTTTTTTTAAAATAGTCTTCACTTTATGGATAGTTTTGCTAGCAAAATACATTCTATTTTACTAAAGTTGGTGTGGGATTGGTAGCTTGAACATTTCTGAACATAATGATATGAAAATTGAACTGGAAAAATTGATGCATATTGGTTTATTTTGCACATAAAGTATGCCTCAATTATTTCAATTTATATAAAAATTATGCTGTTAATTTCAAACTTACATACTTTTTTTTAGTAAAATGGATTTGTTTCATAAAATTAGTTCTCTGGCTACAATGTGGTTGATTTTCAAAAGGATATTCCAAATATTTCTAGACAAATATGTATAAAACAGTGACAATAATGGCACACAGCAAGGCCGAGGGGGGGGGTGGCCCTTTTGTGGCAAACATAAACCAATAAGAACCATTTTTTTCAGTTCATTTATATTTTTCTTATATTCAGAAATGTTCAATTTAGTATATCAAACCTTTTGGGGGAAAATTCCTTAGGGATTTGTAGCCTTAAAAAATAGAAATTGACACGAAATTAAAAAAGGATGGGGGGAGGGGATTTTTGATCAAAATAAAAATATAAGTCTCAATTTTTCCAGTTCAATTTTCATATCATTATGTTCATAAATGTTCAAACTAGTTTTCCAGTTGAAAAAGTTTTCAAAAAGATCAAATTCAAGTACCTAAAAAAAATATTTTTGGTCCGGTCACATACGAACAGAAACAGATTCAAAGTTATGATTTTTTTTTGCCCAGAAAACAATTAGCCACCACCCCAAAAATATTTTTTGATGATCAGCATTGTTAAATTGAGTAAATGAATGCCTAAGATTTTAAAGAATATTTCGGATTTGGAGCATAAAAAAATAAAAAGTGAAAATGGTTGCAAGCAGCCAAGGGGGGGGGAGGCCTTATTTCTGATGTTAAAAAACCAATAAGAATCATTTTTTTCAGTTCCTTTATATTTTTCTTATATTCAGAAATGTTCAAGCTACCAATCCCACACCAACTTTAGTAAAATAGAATGCATTTTGCAAGCAAAACTATCCATAAATTGAAAATTTTTTCACAAAAACGGGGGGGGCGTGCATTATATCCGCAAAATAAACCAATAAGATTTACTTTTTTCATTTCAATTGTCATATCATTGTGTGCAGAAATGTTCAGACTACTTTCCAAGTGAAAAAAGCTTTCAAAAAGACCAAACATAAGCACTGCAAATGAAGAGTTTTCGGTCCGGGTCAGGGTGACCCAGGAACAGAAGATTTGTAACTTTTTTTGCCCAGCAAAAACTAAGCCCCCCACCCCCCCAAAAAAATTCTCATAGAGAGAACCCCTGAAATGATGAAACTACATGAAATTTCAAGTTTCAGATATGCAGGGAAAATTTTTTACAGGGACTCAAACTTGGCTTCGGGTCACATATGACCCGAACAGAACAGCAGGGTTTTAAGCATAAAACGTATCAGGAAAGACTTAATGAACTCAATCTGTATAATCTGGAGGACAGAAGGAAAAGGGGGGACATAATTGAAACATTTAAATATGTTAAAAGGTTAAATAAGGTCCAGGAGGGAAGTGATTTTAATAGGAAAGTGAACACAAGAACAAGGGGACACAATCTGAAGTTAGTTGGGGGAAAGATCAAAAGCAATATGAGAAAATATTATTTTACTGAAAGAGTAGTAGATCCTTGGAACAAACTTCCAGCAGACGTGGTTGGTAAATCCACAGTAACTAAATTTAAACATGCCTAAGATAAAATACAGAAAATAGTATAAGGGCAGACTAGATGGATCATGAGGTCTTTTTCTGCCGTCAGTCTTCTATGTTTCTATGTTTCTACCAAGGTCTTTAACCGAGTGAGGATTATCTGTGATACTTTGATTATTCAGTTCATATTTGGAGTTCAGATTCTTTTTCCCAATGTGTAGGACAGAGCATTTGCTAGTTGAGATTTGGAGTTGCCATGTGTTAGACCACTCAGAAGCAGAGTTCAGGTCTTATTGGAGAGTAGTTGTGTTATCGGTGGTGTTGAAGAGTTTTACATCGTCGGCAAAGAGGACACAGTTCCTTGTGATGTAATTGCAAAGGTCATAGAAACATAGAAACATAGAAGACTGACGGCAGAAAAAAGACCTCATAGTCCATCTAGTCTGCCCTTATACTATTTCCTGTACTTTATCTTAGGATGGATATATGTTTATCCCAGGCATGTTTAAATTCAGTTACTGTGGATTTACCAACCACGTCTGCTGGAAGTTTGTTCCAAGGATCTACTACTCTTTCAGTGAAATAATATTTCCTCATGTTGCTTTTGGGTTTTTTTATTTTTATTTTATTTTTTATTTATACTTTGTCCAATATACAATACATATGAAAGAGGCAAGACATTAAGTAATATATATATAGCTAGGAGGTAAAAAGAAGAGAAGTAGATGGGAAGAGAATATATATAAAGGAGAGAATATATATGATAAAAGGGATAAGGAAAGACAATTGGACAGGGGACGATAGGCACATCAGTGCACTTATGTACGCCCCTTACTGGCCTCTTAGGAATCTGGAGAGGTCAATCGTGGAGAGTTTAAGGGAGAAGTGTAGGGGATTGGGGGTTGACACTATTGAGTCCGGTAATGAGTTCCACGCTTCGACAACTCGATTGTTTAAAGTCATATTTTTTACCGTCAAGTTTGGAGCGATTAATATTAAGTTTGAATCTGTTGCGTGCTCTTGTGTTGTTGCTGTTGAAGCTGAAGTAGTCATAGACCGGAAGGATGTTGCAGCGTATGATCTTGTGGGCAATACTTAGATCGTGTTTTAGGCGTCGTAGTTCTAAGCTTTCAAGGCCCAGGATAGTTAATCTATTTTCATAGGGTATTCTTTTCAAGTGGAGGAATGAAGGGCTCTTCTGGTGAAATATCTTTGGACGTTTTCGAGAGTGTTGATGTCTGAGATGTGGTGTGGGTTCCAGACAGATGAGCTGTATTCGAGAATGGGTCTGGCATAGGTTTTGTAGGCTGTAGTCAGTAGTGTGAGATTGCCGGAGCAGAAGCTGCGTAGGATCAGGTTAACAACTCTGGAAGCCTTTTTGGCGATATTGTTGCAGTGGGCTTTAGCACTTAGGTCATTTGATATTAGTATTCCAAGGTCTTTTACTGAGTGGTGGTTGGTTGTGAGGGTTCTTTTTGCCGATGTGGAGGGTAGAGCATTTGTTGGCTGATATTTGAAGTTGCCAGGTGTTGGACCAGTCTGAAACAGAATCAAGGTCTTTTTGGAGAGTGAGTGTGTTGTCAGTGGTGTTGAAAAGTTTCACATAATCGGCAAAAAGTACACAGTTGCTTGCGATATTATCGCAGAGGTCATTGATGTATAGGATGAAGAGAGTAGGGCCTAGTACGCTGCCTTGGGGAATGTCGCTTTTGACAGGGACAGGGGAGGAGATGGAGCTTCCGATTTTGACAACTTGTTGCCTGTTTGACAGGAATGCAGTAATCCAGTTGTGGAGGAGACCTGAGTTGCCATATGATTTGAGTTTTAGGAGAAGTTTGTCGTGAACCACTGAGTCAAAGGCTTTGCAGAAGTTAATATAAATTGCATCGATGGATTTTCCTTGATCAAAGTGGGTGGTCCAGATGTTTTTGCAGTGGAGTAGTTGTAGGATGCAGGATAGTTTCTTTCTGAATCCAAATTGTTTTTTTGATAGTAGGTTATTAGATTTCCCCCCCCAACTAACTTCAGATTGTGTCCCCTTGTTCTTGTGTTCACTTTCCTATTAAAAACACTTCCCTCCTAAACCTTATTTAACCCTTTAACATATTTAAATGTTTCGATCATGTCCCCCCTTTTCCTTCTGTCCTCCAGACTATACAGATTGAGTTCATTAAGTCTTTCCTGATACGTCTTATGCTTAAGACCTTCCACCATTCTTGTAGCCCGTCTTTGGACCCGTTCAATTTTGTCAATATCTTTTTGTAGGTGAGGTCTCCAGAACTGAACACAGTATTCCAAATGTGGTCTCACCAGCGCTCTATATAAGGGGATCACAATCTCCCTCTTCCTTCTTGTTATACCTCTAGCTATGCAGCCGAGCATCCTACTTGCTTTTCCTACTGCCCGACCACACTGCTCACCCATTTTGAGACTGTCAGAAATCACTACCCCTAAATCCTTCTCTTCTGAAGTTTTTGCTAACACAGAACTGCCAATGCAATACTCAGATTGAGGATTCCTTTTCCCCAAGTGCATTATTTTACATTTGAAAACATTAAACTGCAGTTTCCATTGCTTTGAACATTTATCTAGTATTTACCATATTACAGACCCCTCCAGGAATATCAACCCTATTTCACACTTTAGAGTCATCGGCAAATAGGCAAACCTTCCCTACCAAACCTTCCCCTATGTCACTCACAAACATATTAAAAAGAATAGGACCCAGAACAGATCCTTGTGGCACACCACTTGTAACCTGTCTCTGCTCAGAATACTCGCCATTAGCAATAACTCTCTGATGTCTATGCTTCAGTCAGCTTGAAATCCACTGAACTATCCTGGGATTAAGTCCAATCTTCACTAATTTATCTATCAGCTCTTTATGTGGAACCGTATCAAAGGCTTTGCTGAAGTCCAGATAGGCAATATCCATGGCACCACCTTGATCCAACACCTTTGTGACATAGTCAAAGAAATCAATGAGATTAGTCTGACATGATTTGATTGATTTCATTGATTACTCTAGTATTAATATGAACTACTTTACTATACAGTGTTCCCTCGCTTTTCGCGGGGGATGCGTTCCAAGACCGCCCGCGAAAGTTGAATTTCTGCGAAGTAGAGATGTGGAAGTAAGTACACTATTTTGGGCTATGAACAGTATCACAAACCTTCCCTTAACACTTTAAACCCCTAAATTGCAATTTTCCATTCCCTTAACAGCCATTCAGAATATTACTCACCATGTTTATTTATTAAAGTTTATTTAAAAAAATATTTATTAAAGGCAGACAAAAGTTTGGCGATGACATATGACATCATTGGGTGGGAAAAATCTTGGTATAGGGGAAAAACCCGCAAAGTATTTTTTAATTAATATTTTTGAAAAACCGTGGTATAGATTTTCCACGAAGTTCGAACCCGCAAAAATCGAGGGAACACTGTACTCCTAACAAATATTCAAAAATATTTTTGTCTTATACCTAATACAAACTCTACATCAATGAGAGTTTGTATTCGGTATAAGACAAAAATATTTTTGAATATTTGTTAGGAGTATAGTAAAGTAGTTCATATTATTACTAGAGTAATAATAAGTTGGAAAAGTACCTTGTATAAGTGGGAAAAGTACCTTGTATTAATAGTAAGATTGCAAGAAATGAACTGGAGAAAACATTATGAAACATTTATGACACATTTATTACATGAAACCACCGGATGAGATCATCCAACAATTCAGGGTGAGGTAGGAGCAATATGCAGATGATACCCAGTTATATATCTCCACCCCAAATCAGTTCAGTGAAGCAGTGGATGTGGTGTGCCGGTGCCTTGAGGCTGTGAGGATCTGGATGGGAGTCAACATGTTCAGATTTAACCCAGACAAGACCAAGTAGCTGTGGATATTGCCTCCTAAAGACCATGTCAACTGAGTGTATCTCTTTGTTGCATGTGTGTGTGGGGGAGTCTCTTAACATTATTTCAGGGAGTCCCACCAGGACATGCTAAAAAACAGAAAGAATTAAGTGATTTCTTTGAGTCCTACACTTGATTCTGAATTCTAAAAAAACCCTGAAGATGAAGTTCAGACCCTCCTAACTAACTCTGAAGTTACCTATCAAGCTTAAAACAGTTCGTAGCCCAAGATAAATATTTGCTAATCTGTGTGCTGAGTAAAAGGAAGGTTATCTATAGATTAAAAACACAAACATCAACTATTAAATTTATTTGATTGTTTAGAGATTATTTTAGATTTTAATTTCATTAATCTATTTTTATTTCTTTCAATTTTAAATAATGTAAGCTGTAAATAGATGGAAACAAAGCATATAAACCATCAACAATTGCAATTAATTATTAAATGTTATGATCTTAAGGAACAATTTCACTGTCAGTTCCCTTGTTTTATTGTTAGATGTTCCTTAGTGTTTAGATCTGGTCTAAGGATGATAATGTAGCACTTGGGGAAGAAGATGCAGCCCAGCAGTCCAGCACTTGAGGCCAAAATGGAGAAGACCTGCACGGCCACCATGGACTTTCCTTTCGTGCTCAAGTAGCTGGGCAGGAAAGAGACCCAGACACTGCAAAAGACCAGCATGCTGAAAGTTATAAGTTTGGCTTCATTAAAGGCCCCAGGTAGGTTTCTGGCCAAGAAAGCCACTATGAAGCAAATGACAGCTAGGAAACCCATGTAGCTGAGGACAATGTAAAGCATGGCAACCGAGCCTTCGTTGCATTGAAGGATGATCTCTCCAGGCTGGGAATACACGTCAGAATCAGGGAATGGGGGAGAAACTCCCAGCCACATGGCACAAATGAAAATTTGGACACTAGAACAAGAAAGGATGATGGAGTTGGCTAAGCTCTTCCCTAACCATTTTCTCATCCCGCTTCCTGGTTTTGAGGCAAGGAAAGCCAGCACCACTGTGATTGTTTTGGCCAATACAGAAGACACAGCTACTGAGAAGACAATGCTGAACATTGTTTGTCGGAGAAGACAGGTTGCTTTTCTTGGCTGGCCAATGAAGAGAAAGGAGGACAAAAAACAAAGCAGGAGGGAGATGAGGAGGATGAAGGAGAGGTCCTGGTTGTTGGCTCTGACAATGGGAGTTTCAAGATATTGAAGGAATTTAAATAAAACAAAGCCTGTGGTTAGGAACAAGAGGAGAGCAAAGGAGACGAGGATGATGCCCAGATATTCTTCATAGGACAAAAAGGTTATTCTTTTGGGAATACATTCGACTTGATTCATGTTTGGAAATTGATCATCTGGGCATTTGGTGCATGTTTCAATATCTGAGAAAAATAACATTTCTTTTATAGTCTTTCAAATTTCAAGAAACCTTCGGATGAGATGGGATGCCACGAAAGCCTCACTAATGGTATATTTTACACTGCAGCAAAAAATAGCCCCAACTATGTACAAACAAGAATAACAACTAAATAAAATTAAACCTTAAGAAAAAAACAAAATAAAATGAAAAGAAGAAATATCTTGTGCCATAACCTCTCTTTGTCAAATGCAAAGCTTAAGTTCATTGATTGCAATATTGTTCCTTTTCAGTTACAACAAAGATGGGGGGGCAGGGGGAGGGGTATTCACCTGTGGAATGTCAATTCCAGACAACAACAAGAAATTTCAGGGTCCAAAACAGCAAGATCTGCTCCAGAAAAAGTAGGCTTCTGAGGACCCATAAAATGCCAATGTTTTAAGGAACAGATCATTTGCATGCCAAAGTATTCCAGGTGTGGCCTTCATAGGTAAATAAATGAATGAATAAATAAATAAATAAATAAGATCTAATACTTCACATGATTTCCATTCAATGCCTCTGTTTATACAACCTAGGATTGTTCTAGATTTTTTGCCGTTGCTGCACCCTAATGCGGCAATTGTATGCCACTACTTCCCTTCTCTTAGGTAACCAACCAAATTTTTCATTTCATTTCATTTATTTATTTAGTTAGTTTTTTGTTTATTTATTTATTTTTATCAGATGATAGACATATTTTTCTGCTAAGAATGTTTAAACTCCATAATTGATGATTGACCCATGCTTTCAACAAACTGCTGAAAAAAATGGACACAGGATAAAAGTTGTCTCCAATATCCTTCTCCCTACCTCATCTTTCGAGATATTTTTAATAATCATCACATTATGGAAGAAATTGGACACCATGAAAATTAAGAACAAATCAACTGTATTTTTTCGAGTATAAGACACACCCTTTTACCCCCCAAAAGAGAGTCCAAAACTGGGTGCATCTTATAGCGCTACACACCCATCAACCCCACTCTTTGGAGATTTTCTGCCTCTGCACATCATGTTTTGGGATGGTTCCAGACAGCAGGGATCCTCACTTCCACTCATGGCCAGGGGAAGATAGGGACTTGTTTGGCAAAGTGGGTGCTGCGCAGTGTTGTACTACTCCTGATCAGTTGGAGGCTGATGAAGATATTGAGGACTTGGATTCAGATAGTATTTATGAATTAGTTGGTCCCCCGGGGTTACAGGTAGTAGAACAGGTGGGAGGCCAGCCACAGGATGGGGCTATGAGTTCAGGGTCTAGCGAGGGAGAATCAGATGCTCGCTGAGTTAACCCTAAATTCAGAAGGGCCCAAAAACGTAGAGAACAGAGGTCTGGAAGAAGATATTAAGGAGAGGAATAGGTTAAATACTGTAGTGATGTATTTGGCACGGCAGGGGGCCAGTGGAGAAGAAGGGTGGAGTTTCAACGTTGCCGAAAGGAAAATGGATGTGTTTTTTGCTGCGCTAAAGTAAGCGAAAGTATTTCTGTGTTGTTAACAGTCAGTTCTAATGTTTTTCAAAGTTGTTTGTTTGTTTGTTTGTTTGTTCGTTCATTTATTGGATTTGTATGCTGCCCCTCTCCGTAGACTCGGGGCGGCTATGCTGTTATGCTGTTATGAAAATAAATCTTGTTAAGTGGAGCAGGAGAAGGAATGTGAGAAATGCAGCTAAGAGAGATAACGGACTGAGTGGCCGTATGGAATGTGTTTGAATTACAGGAGAGCAGAGAAATAAATGGAGTTTCTTTATTCATGAAATGATGCATTTAATAAGAGTTATTTGTAATTGCTGAATTTCTACCAGAAACCAGAACACGCAGGAGGTGTTTTCATCGCATTTCAGGTGGCAGGCAGTTTTAGCCAGTGCTGCTGCCCCAAAACTTTCTTCGATTCCCAAACTGGGGCATATAACCAGAGCTGCCTGTTGCTTGCAATGGAATACTCTGTTTTGGTCTCCACAAGCTCCATTTTTGAAATCAGGGAGGGGATTGTGGCATTTCTGCCTGAAAAACTTCCCTCCCCGATTCCAAAAACGGAGTATGTGGAGATAAAAAAAGAGCATTGCGTTTCAGATAGCAGGCAGTGCCAGTTGCATGCTTCATTTTTAGAATGGGGAGAAAAGTGTTTCTAGGCCATAACGCCGGCCGAAATCACCCACTGCCTGAAATGAAATTTTTTGGCCTCCTCATGCCCCATTTTTGGAATGGGGATGGATGGGCAGTGGTGGCTCCAGCCAGTGCTGCAGTCCAAAAAAACTTTTCTCCCCATTCCAAAAACGGGGCATGTAGCTGGCTCTGCCTGCTGCGGTAATGTCTAGCTTTGTTGCAAATAAGAATCCCATCACTTTGCAAAAGGACATTTCGGAGAAATTAAACGCAAAGGGAAACATTGATTTAAGGAGCTCAGGATGACTTATGGAAAGAAAGTGGCTTTTTGCTGGGCCCTGCTTGAAATTCCCATTAGCTGGGTTTAGCCACAGAGCCAAAAAGATGAAAAAATTGGCAATGAATCTTGTTCCGTTAGCTAAGAGACCTCATGGGAAACATTTTACCAGATGGCTTCTATCCTGCTTCGGCTCCTCCTGGGTCAAAGTAGCTACTCAAAACATTTTATTTCCAAGCTTAACAACAGAATGGTAATAGGATCCCTCTGGAGATGATAGGTAGATAGGTAGAAGTTGGTTATGACCTATAAAGTGACCTATAAGTGTTGGTTGTGACCTATAAAGCCCTTCATGGCACCGAAGGTTATGACCTATAAAGCCCTTCATGGCACCGGACCAGATTATCTCAGGGACTGCCTTCTGCTGCACGAATCCCAGTGACCAGTTAGGTCCCACAGAATGGGTCTTCTCCGGGTCCCGTCCACTAAACAATATCGCTTGGCGGGACCCTAAGGAAGAGTCTTCTCTGTGGTGGCCCCAGCCCTCTGGAACCAACTCCTCCCAGAGATTAGAATTGCCCCCACCCTCCTTGCCTTTTGTAAGCTGCTTAAAAGCCACCTCTGCTGCCAGGCATGGGGGAATTGAGATACTCTTTCCCCCTAGGCCTTTACAATTGTATGCATGGTATGTCTGTACGTATGTTTGGTTTTATAATAAGGGTTTTCAAACTGGTTTAGTATTGGATTATTATTCTATGCTGTTTCATTGCTGTTGTTAGCCGCCCCGAGTCTACGGAGAGGGGTGGCATACAAATCTAAATAGATAGATAGATAGATAGATAGATAGATAGATAGATAGATAGATAGATAGATAGACAGACAGACAGACAAACAAAAAAATAAATAGGTAGATGGGTAGATGGGTAGAAGGGTAGATGGGTAGATGGGTAGATAGGTAGGTAGGTAGATGGGTAGATGGGTAGATGGGTAGATAGGTAGGTTGTTTCCAACACCATCATTTTTATGAAAGCTTTGATGTTTGGCTTTTGAGGCTGAATTTGTGGGACTAAAATTGGCTGGCATAGTGTCACTTATGAGTTGCTCTTTGCAAAGGTGCAGGGAGCTTGCCCAGAAGCCCAGCAGTGTGTTTATGAGATGGCAGCATCTGGAAGGATTGAAATGCTGCCTCTCTATCAAGCCTTGCTGCAAGAAAGCCAGATTTTCAATGGCTAGGACTGTAGGAAGAAAGATGGTGGTGGGGGCTCTCGGGAGTGGAGCCTTCGGTGCCAAGTCCTTCTTCTGCCCCCATGAAAATCATTTCCCACCCCACCCACTCCAGTTAAATGCCCAGAATTTATTTTTTCTTGTTTTGCTCCCTTAAAACTAAGATGGGTCTGCAAAAAATACAGTATGTCCTTAACATGCATATTGATTATGGTACTCTTGGTGAACCCAATATGTTTCCCTGTGGTGTGACCCACCTTCCTGAGTGGAGATGGTCCCCTCTGGACAAGGAACACAGTCGTAACAGCAAACTGGCTCTCCTTCTCGAGCTTTCTTAACAAATCCAGGATGGCATTTTTCCACACATTTGGATTGAGGCAGAGACTAAGAAGAAAAAGAAGAAATGCCAAACAAAATATATGAACCATGTGGTGCATTGATCAGAGCAGGGGTCACAACCTTTTGGCCTCAGGGACCACCAAAACGTCTCCATAGCCTTTGATTCAGTGGTCCACGATAAACTACTTCTAAAACTCAAATCCTATGGCATCTCAGGAGCCCTGCACAGCTAGATTACAGCATTCCTGTCAAACAGACAACAAGTGGTTAAAATAGGAAGCACCATATTTACCCCTGCCCCTGTTAAAAGTGGTGGCCCATGAGATAGCATACTGGGACCTATGCTCTTCATTCTCTACATCAATTAGCTTTGTGATCTCATTACAAGCAACTGTGTTCTCTTCGCAGATGATGTAAAACTTTTCAACACCACCAATAACACAACTACTCTCCAAAAAGGCCTAGACTCTGTTTTTGATTGGTCTAACACACCCAAATCAAAACCAGCAAATGTTCTGTCCTGCACGTCGGCGAAAAGAATCAGAACTCTAAATACAAACTGAATAATCAAATTATCACAGATAACCCCCACTCAGTTAAGACCTAAGTGCCAAAGCCCACTGCAGCAACGTCGCCAAGAAGGCTTCAAGAGTTGTTAATGTAATCCTACGTAGCTTCTGCTCTGGCAATCTCACACTACTTACCAGAGCTTACAAAACTTTCGCTAGACCCATCTTAGAATACAGCTCATCTGTTTGGAACCCATACCGCATCTCAGACATTAACACCCACAAAAATGTCCAGAGATACTACACCAGAAGACCCCTGCATTCCACCCCACGTAACAGAATACTGTACAAAACTAGATTAACAATCCTGGGCCTAGAAAGCTTAGAACTACACCGCCTTAAACATGATCTAAGTATTGCCTACAAGATCATATGCTGCAATGTCCTGCCTGTCAATGACTACTTCAGCTTCAACCACAACAACATAAGAGCACGTAACAGATTCAAGCTCAATATTAACTGCTCCAAAGTTGACTGTAAATAATACGACTTTAGTAATAGAGTTGTTGAAGTGTGGAACTCGTTATCAGACTCCGTAGTATCATCCCCTAACCCCCAACATTTTACCCTTAGACTGTCCACAGTTGACCTCTCCAGATTCCTAAGAGGTCAGTAAGGGGCGTGCATAAGTGCACTAGAGAGCCTTCCGACCTCTGTCCTATAGTCTCTCCTATATCTCCTATATCTTCTTTACTATATCCTCTATAACCTTCATTGTATATCATTGTGTATTTGACAAAATAAATAAATAAAAATAAAAATAAATCTAACTGGTTGCTGAGACTCATATGGCAGAAGGCAGTCAAGTAAGTAATCTGGCCTGATCCATGTAGGACTTTATAGGTCATTATCAACACTTTGAATTTTGTCCAGAAACCAATCAGCAACCAATGCAGTTCACAGAGTATTGGAGAAATATGGGCATATCTAGGGAGGCCCATGACAGCTCACACGGCTACATTTTGCACAATTTGAAGTTTCCAAACACTCTTCAAAGGTAGCCCCATGTAGAGAGCATTGCAGTAGTCGAACTTCGAGGTGATAAAGGCATGAGTAACGGTGAGTAGAGACCCCCTGTCCAAATAGGGCCACAGCTGATGCACCAGGCGAACCTGGGAAATACCCCCCTAACCACAGCCAAAAGGTGATGGTCCAGAGTCAGCTGTGGATTGAGTAGGATGTCCAAGTTGCGGACCCTTTTCTTTCCTTTCCTTTCCTTCTCTTTCCTTTTCTTTTTCCTGCATCCAGGTAGAGGAACTGCTCCAGGATGAGACTTATATAGTTTATGTATGGTCTACGGAGAGAGGCGGCATACAAATCTAATAAATAGATAGATAGATAGATAGATAGATAGATAGATAGATAGATAGATAGATAGATAGATAGATGCTTGTGTTGTATGATTTTTAAATGATGGGTTTTTAGATAATTTTTATATTAGATTTGTACACTGTTATTATTACTGTTGTGAGCCGCCCCGAGTCTGTGGAGAGGAGCGGCATACAAATCTAATAAATTATTATTATTATTATTATTATTATTATTATTATTATTATTATGTCAGTACAACACAGCAAACGCGATCACTATGCTGGATATCATATTTCATCACCAGTCGGGCGCTTCCCAAGCACCTAGGATTGCGTGATGTAGCGGCGAATTATGTTTGCCGATCCCAGTAAAGCGGCCTTTTGCAATTGACAGATGGAGATTTTGTCAATTCCAATGGTTTTCAAATGTCCGCTGAGATTCTTTGGTACTGTGCCCAGCATGCCAAGTACCACTGGGACCACTTTCACAGGCTTATGCCAGAGTCGTTGCAGCTCGATTTTTAGATCTTCGTATTTCACTAATTTCTCTAGCTGCTTCTCCTCAATTCTGCTGTCTCCTGGGATTGCGATGTCGATGATCCATACTCTCTTTTTCTCCACAATCACAATGTCTGGTGTGTTATGCTTCAGAATTCGGTCAGTCTGAAGTCGGAGGTCCCACAGTAGTTTTGCTTGCTCATTTTCTACCACTTTTTCAGGCTTATGATCCCACCAGTTCTTTGCCACTGGTAAATGGTAGTTGCGGCACAAGTTCCAGTGGATCATCTGTGCCGCAGCATCGTGTCTATGCTTGTAGTCAGTCTGTGCGATCTTTTTGCAGCAGCTGAGTATGTGATCGATTGTTTCATCTGTTTCTTTACAGAGTCTGCACTTTGGATCATCTGTTGATTTTTCAATTCTGCTATTATTATTATTATTATTATTATTATTATTATTATTATTATTATTATTATTAATATGTGACTGACCCATGGTGGGGCTGGAAATCTCCACCATAGGGGATGGTACATGCAAAATGCAATGTTGCAGATGGTGTAACATGCAAAAACAAGCACAGCCCTTGCCAGCCGGAATGAATACTGGCACTGCTGTTGTGGTGGTAGTGGGGTGCTGCGCAAGTTGGCTGAAGAGAGGGTTGCAATGGCTGGAAGCTGCAGGAGTGATGCGCTACTTGCATTTGCATGGCATCAGCATTTTGCCTCAGCTGATGGTGCAAGGCAGCCCTGATATCCTGCTACTTGGGACTTAAAGTGGTCAGTGGTGGTAAACCCCAGGGAGCAGCATCACTTGAAGAAGGAAAGAAGACCATGCATCGACATCAGCAAGACGGCAACCAGGTCAAAGTGCAGGAATTTTCACATGCATTAGAGGAAATGCTCCCAGGCCCAGCTGAAGCAAATGCATCTAGAGAAAATGTGATAACTGATGAGGCTTTGAATGGTATTGAGTGCTTGCCTATCTTAGAGGAGTTTGACAGTAAGCCAACCTTAGGGAGTTAAATGCAGCTCTGGACTCCCTCGCCTCAGGCAAGGCACCTGGAAAAGATAATATCCCTGCTAAAGTTTTGAAGGGCTGCAAAGAGATCATCCCCACAGAACTGCATGCAATCTTCTGTCTCTGCTGGAGGGAAGGTAGAGTACTGCAGGACATGAAGGATGCAAATATCATCATACCATATAAGAACAAAAGTGACTGGGGCGACTATAACATCGACAAGAGCAAAGTCGTTCACCTAGGTAAAAAAAAACCTGGACACACATACAGCCTGGGAGAAACCCCTCTCAGCAGTAGTGATGGCGAAAGAGATCTCGAAGTCTTGGTGGATAATCAACTAAACATGAGCCAACAATGTGCAGCAGCAGCCAAAAAACCCAATACAATCCTAAACTGCATCAACAGGGGAATATACTCCAAGACTTAATACCACTCTACTACGCCCTGGTCAGACCACACCTGGAGTACTGTGTTCAGTTCTGGTCACCACACTTCAAAAAAGACATTGAAACTCTGGAGAAGGTGCAGAAAAGAGCAACCAAGATGATCAGGGGTCTAGAAACCAAGACTTACGAAGAGAGACTGAGGGAACTGGGCATGGATAGCCTAGAGAAAAGGAGGGCCAGAGCAGACATGATAGCAGTCTACAGGTATATGAGGAGTTGCACAGAGAGGAGGGGATCACTTTATTCTCTGGGGCACCGGAGGGCTCGACGAGGAACAATGGCTGGAAGCTGACCAAGGAGAGATTCAACCTGGAAATAAGGAAGAACTTCCTGACGGTCAGAACGATCAACCAGTGGAACAACCTACCAGCGGACGTTGTGAACTCCAATACTCTGGACATTTTTAAGAGGAAATTGGACTCCCATTTGGCTGGGATGCTATAGGGTTCCTGCTTAGGCAGGGGGTTGGACTTGATGACCCGCATGGTCCCTTCCAACTCTAACAATAAATAAATAAAATAAATAAATCTCTCCTCTTTGGATTTGTAACAGAGGGAGTCTATCTCCAGACCAGATCAGATAGAAAACTCTTTAGCCTCTCTAGATTGTGAGTGAAGTCTAAAGTCAGCTGAAATGCTTACAGGATTTCTTGTTTGCTGATGATGCTGCCATTACTGCTCATTCTGCCAAAGATCTTCAATGACTCATTGACTGTTTTAGTAAGGCCTGCCAAGATTTTGGATTAACAATCAGCCTGAAAACCTCCCCGCAAGTCATGTTTCAGGACATGGATTCACCTCCCCATATACAATCTTTGCACAAGAATTGGAGGTTGTCCATGACTTTGTGTATCTTGGCTTAACCATCGCTAACATGTTCTCTCTAGATACTGAGCTGCCTCCACATTCTCTAGACTCAGAAAGAGAGTATGGCTTAATAAGAAGCTGACAGAACATACAAAGATCCAGGTTTATAAAGCCTGTGTCCTGAGCACACTCTTGTATTGCATCAAGCCTTGGGTCCTTTATGCATAGCAAGAGAGAACGTTGAATACCTCCCTTATGCACTGTCTCCAAAGTATCCTTGGCAAAGTATACAGATAGCTCAGTCTTGAAACGTACTGGAATTTCCACCATTTATACACTACTGAAACAATGATGTCTTCACTGGCTTCGGCATGTGAAAATGGATGTCAGTCAACGAAGCAGTGGAAGCGATGTACCGGTGCCTGGAGGCTATTGGGGCCTGGATAGGTGTCAACAAACTCAAACTCAACCCAGACAAGACGGAGTGGCTGTGGGTCTTGCCTCCCAAGGACAATTGCATCTGTCTGTCCATTACCCTGGGGGGGATCTATTGACCCCCTCAGAGAGGGTTCACAACTTGGGTGTCCTCCTCGACCCACAGCTGACATTGGAACATCATCTTTCGGCTGTGGCGAGGAGGGCGTTTGCCCAGGTCCGCCTGGTGCACCAGTTGCGGCCCTACCTGGACTGGGAGTCATTGCTCACAGTCAGTCATGCCCTCATCACCTCGAGGTTCGATTACTGCAATGCTCTCTACATGGGGCTGCCCTTGAAAAGTGTTTGGAAACTTCAGATTGTGCAGAATGCGGCCGCGAGAGCCATCGTGGGGCTCCCTAGATTCGCCCACGTTTCTGCAACACTCCGTGGCCTGCACTGGCTGCCGATCGGTTTCCGGTCGCAATTCAAAGTGTTGGTAATGACCTTTAAAGCCCTACATGGCATTGGACCAGAATACATCCGGAACCGCCTTCTACCGCATGAATCCCAGCGGCCAATAAGATCCCACTCTCGGATTGGCCTTTTCAGCCATACTAACTTTTTCCAAAACACAATACCATAGTCTTTCAAGACTGAAGGTTGCAATTCATTCATTCACTTGGCTTATGTTTATGCTTATACCAATACCTGCTATCTTGTGCCTGTATCTGACAAATAAACAAATAAACAAAGTCCTCTCTCATCAGTTTTATGGTGATAAATAGCAGAATAGATGTTAAATAGTGATGATTTTTGTTCTAAAAAATCAAATTCAAATCTCATTGGGGATATAGCTGAACTAGTTTACACTCCAAGACCAGAGAGGTAATAATACCACTCTATAAGGCCCTGGTCAGACCGCACTTGGAGTATTGCATCCAGTTCTTGTCACCACACTTCAAAAAAGG
This sequence comes from Erythrolamprus reginae, assembly GCF_031021105.1. Classification (NCBI taxonomy): domain Eukaryota; kingdom Metazoa; phylum Chordata; class Lepidosauria; order Squamata; family Dipsadidae; genus Erythrolamprus; species Erythrolamprus reginae. The sequence goes on from NC_091951.1 coordinate 7,025,289, forward strand.
TATAGAGACTCTAGAGAGGGTGCAGAAAAGAGCAACTAAAATGATAAAGGGACTAGAGACCAGGCCATACGAGGAAAGGTTGCTGGAACTGGGCATGGATAGTCTAGTAAAAAGAAGGGCTAGGGGGGACATGATAGCTGTATACAGGTAATTGAGGGGTTGCCATGGAGAGGAGGGGGACACACTGTTTTCCAGGGCACCAGAGGGCCAGATGAGGAACAACGGTTGGAAACTGACCAAGGAAAGATTCAACCTGGAGATAAGAAAGAATTTCCTGACAGTGAGAGCGATCAACCAATGGAACGGCCTGCCAGTGGAGGTTGTGAACTCCCCAACTTTGGACACTTTCAAGAGGAGATTGGGCTGCCATTCGGCTGGGGTGATGTACGATTTCCTGCTCAGGCAGGGGGTTGAACTTGATGACCTGTAAGGTCTCTTTCAACTCTAATAATAAATAAATAAAAAATACAGTGGTATTCAGCATTACAGCATCTGAAGGATACTAATAGAATTGAAGCCTCCCTATTGTCTAAGAAAATTATAGATGTTTTGTTCCACACATTCAATTCTCAGGAAAGGCTACCCACCTTTTTTACTAGGTTTTGCCCATATGCAATGGGTCCCAATTCTTTGTAAAAATAGAAAAGACATAAATATTTTCCCCACCTTGTTGAGCCAGTTTAACTGTGACAAAGCATGCTGGTTGATTATCAGTCTCTGTCTTTCAAAACTTCCCAATTTCTTGTCAAAGGGATCGTTGTTAGGGAGAATCACCCTACTAATGATCATCAGATCTGCTGTTACATCTCCATTCTGATCCAAGTACACTTTCAAAAGGGAAAGATTGTACAATTCCTTCTTCTGTAGAAATGAATAGAACTAGAATGGAAACACCCAGGAATTTTAAAAGCAGAATGCTTTGTTATCTCTCATCTCTTATTACATAGAAACATAGAAACATAGAAGACTGACGGCAGAAAAAGACCTCATGGTCCATCTAGTCTGCCCTTATACTATTTCCTGTATTTTATCTTACAATGGATATATGTTTATCCCAGGCATGTTTAAATTCAGTTACTGTGGATTTACCAACCACGTCTGCTGGAAGTTTGTTCCAAGGATCTACTACTCTTTCAGTAAAATAATATTTTCTCATGTTGCTTTTGATCTTTCCCCCAACTAGCTTCAGATTGTGTCCCCTTGTTCTTGTGTTCACTTTCCTATTAAAAACACTTCCCTCCTGAACCTTATTTAACCCTTTAACATATTTAAATGTTTCGATCATGTCCCCCCTTTTCCTTCTGTCCTCCAGTCTATACAGATTGAGTTCATTAAGTCTTTCCTGATACATTTTATGCTTAAGACCTTCCACCATTCTTATAGCCCGTCTTTGGACCCATTCAATCTTATTACATTAGATTCTTTCTTCTACAGTTGTTTAACTTGCAAATATTGTGATTGGGAGAACAGTTTTTACCATTATTTTCAAAACTCTAGATCAGAGGTTTAGTAATAATCCTCAATCATATAGCATATTGACAAAGAGTATAGTACGAGGATATAATGGACAGAAATCGTCAATTATGCAGAATTTGTAAGATTTGTAAGTTTCTTTCTCAGTCTGTTTTCTAGTCTTTCTCTGGTCCACCAAACTCATTCCCACATATCATTTCACTTACTTATTAGATTAGGTGAATCCTGGTGGTGTAATTTATTTTTAACAAAGAATTAACAAAGTGCTTCATGATGCTATGAATGTGGATATAATTTAACAGATTAGCAAACTGGAATGAATAGAATAGAATAGAATAGAATTTTATTGGCCAAGTGTGATTGGACACAGGAGACTCTATACCATTTCTGACAGTTAGTTAATTGAGAACTAACTGTACTCAAATAATTTTAATATTACTGCTAAAATTTCAGTTATGAAAAATAAGTAGACATTCTTCTATATTTTTATCAATAAAGAAAGTAGAGTCTTCGGAGAGGGGCGGCATACAAATCTAAATAATAATAATAATAATAATAATAATAATAATAATAATAATAATAATGATGATGATGATTTTGTGATACAAAAATTATAACAACCATTGAATAAAATTATTTTTATCTCTTTTAAAATATTCCCAGCTTCCCAAAAGTAAAGACAGATATTTTTGTGATAGAGAGAGGTGTTAAGTAACTTACTAAATTTTATCATCTACATGAAAGGCAGCCACAATCTGTATCGTTCTTTAAGATTTCATTTGTAGTTTTTCACACATTATTCTATAGGTAGAATGGATACTGATTATAATAAAATAGTAGTAATATTTTAATGATATAACAATCATATTAATAATTTGACAATAATGTCATTAATGATCCAGTGGAATCATACCAGATCCCATGGCAGGAAAGACCCTTGGAGAAGACATTCCATAAAATTATCATCAGTTTTAGTCAAGAACGAAGAAGACTAAGAGATCAAAGGAGCTGCTTTTAGTCTTCCGGAAAGACAACTAGAAGACCCACGTTGGTTTACAAGAGCTTAAATTCTGAAGGAATCTGGGAACATTTTCTTTTATAGTTTTTATTTTTCTCCTCAAACACCATTTTTATATCAATAAATATATGCCTTAAAATATATCAATTACATAGATATTCATTTTCAATCTTTCTTAAACCAATATCTTATTTTGCACTTATTGTCAGCTCCTATTCTTCAGTCTGTCTCTACACTCCCCTCCCTCAACCTTCATCCCCTCTTCCTATTTTCTTACTCCTTCTCCCCCCCTACTCCATCCCTCCATTCATCATCTCTCTGTTAACTCTATCTTCTACTTCTTTCCACCCCTTCTCCTTCTCCCTTCTGCTCCCCCTTCCTCCCTTTCTTACCATTTTCTGAGTGTCTCTCATTTAGGGGTGAACTACCATTCCCAGCCCTATCGGAATGGGCTGGGAGCGTGCATGTGCTCTGCAAAGGATTGAGCTTCTGCGCTTCTTATTTTCAGGGGAAAACGGTAGCAGTAATATTATGATATATGATAATATTTTAAAGACAGATTTGTTTAACCAATCCCTGTTAACAGGAGATGTTCCTGAGGATTGGAGAATGGCCAGTGTTGTGTCTATCCACAAGAAGGGCAGTAGAGAAAAAGCTGGTAACTAAAGGCAGTTAGCTTGACATCAGTTGTAGTTAAAATGATGGAGACTCTACTCAAAAAGAGGATAAATCAGCACTAAAAAACAATAACTTATTGGACCCAAATCAGCATGGCTTTACTGAAGGCAAATCATGTCAGACTAATCTCATTGATTTCTTTGACTATGTCACAAAGGTGTTGGATGAAGGTGGTATCGTGGATATTGCCTATCTGGACTTCAGCAAAGCCTTTGATACGGTTCCACACAAAGAGCTGACAGATAAATTAGTGAAGATTGGACTTAACCCCTGGATAGTTCAATAGATTTGCAGCTGGCTGAAGCGTAGACATCAGAGAGTTATTGTTAATGGCAAGTATTCTGAGCACAGACAGGTTACAAGCGGTGTGTCACAAGGGTCTGTTCTGGGTCCTATTCTTTTTAATATATTTGTGAGTGACATAGGGGAAGGTTTGGTAGGGAAGGTTTGCCTATTTGCCGATGACTCTAAAGTGTGCAATAGGGTTAATATTCCTGGAGGAATCTGTAATATGGTAAATGATTTAGCTTTACTAGATAAATGGTCAAGGCAATGGAAACTGCAGTTTAATGTTTCCAAATGTAAAATAATGCACTTGGGGAAAAGGAATCCTCAATCTGAGTATTGTATTGGCAGTTCTGTGTTAGCAAAAACTTCAGAAGAAAAGGATTTAGGGATAGTGATTTCTGACAGTCTCAAAATGGGCGAACAGTGGAGTCAGGCGGTAGGGAAAGCAAGTAGGATGCTTGGCTGCATAGCTAGAGGTATAACAAGCAGGAAGAGGGAGATTATTATCCCGCTAAATAGAGTGCTGGTGAGACCACATTTGGAATACTGTGTTCAGTTCTGGAGACCTCACCTACAAAAAGATATTGACAAAATTGAACGGGTCCAAAGACAGGCTACAAGAATGGTGGTAGGTCTAAAGCATAAAACGTATCAGGAAAGACTTCATGAGCTCAATCTGTATAGTCTGGAGGACAGAAGGAAAAGGGGGGGACACGATCGAAACATTTAAATATGTCAAAGAGTTAAATAAGGTCCAGAAGGGAAGTGTTTTTAATAGGAAAGTGAACACAAGAACAAGGGGACACAATCTCAAGTTAGTTGGGGGAAAGATAGAAAGCAACATGAGAAAATATTATTTTACTGAAAGAGTAGTAGATCCTTGGAACAAACTTCCAGCAGACGTGGTAGATAAATCCACAGGAACTGAATTTAAACATGCCTGGGATAAACATATATCCATCCTCAGATAAAATACAGGAAATAGTATAAGGGCAGACTAGATGGATCATGAGGTCTTTTTCTGCCGCCAGACTTCTATGTTTCTATGTTTCTATATAATAATATATAATAATTAATTTGACAATTATATAATTAATGATCCAGAGAAACCGTTCCAGGTCATATTATAGGAACCACACTTGGAGAAGACTGTGCAATATATACATCAGTTTTACCCAAGAACAAAAGAGGAAAAGCTCAAAGACCTGCTTTTAGCCTTGAGGAAAGAGAACAAGGAGAAGAGCCATGGTGGCTTAAAGCTTAAAATCAGAAGGAGTATGGGAAGTTTTTTCCAATGTAAAATGTCTTGGTTGTTAGAAGCAGGGGTGGGCTACTGCCTGGACGGTGGGGAACGCAGTGGGGTAGCAGCAGAACATCCAATTTCTACTGAAAGATGTTGAAAGAAAATACATAAGCCACGCCCACAGTGTGGTAGTAAAAATTTTGGTAGCCCTTCACTAGTTAGAAGGGAGGATGCAGTGCTATTCCAATAAGTACAACATTCTCTTAACCAAACTAAATCAGCTAGCAGTACCTGAACACACTTGTAAGTGGATCACAAGCTTCCTAACAGACAGGAAGCAGCAGGTGAAGCTAGGAAAAATCACATCAGATACATGTACAATTAGCACAGGTGCCTCCCAAGGCTGTGTATTCTCACCACTTCTCTTCTCTCTATACACTAATGTCTGCATCTCAAACGATCCATCTGTTAAAACTACTGAAGTTTGCAGATGATACAACAGTGATCGGACTCATTCGAGACAATGATGAATTCGCATACAGACAGGAAGTTGAACAACTATCCTTGTGGTGTGACCAGAACAATCTAGAACTGAACACACTCAAAACCGTAGAAATGGTGGTAGACTTTAAGAGAAACCCTTCCACCCTTCCACCTCTCACAATACTAGACAACACAGTATCAACAGTAGAGACCTTCAAATTTCTAGGTTCTATCATATCTCAAGACCTAAAATGGTCACCTAACATCAAAAACATCATCAAAAAAGCACAACAAAGAATGTTCTTTCTGCGCCAGCTCAGGAAGCTCAAACTGCCCAAGGAGCTGCTGATACAGTTCTACAGAGGAATCATTGAATCTGTCAGCTGCACCTCTATAACTGTCTGGTTTGGTGCTGCAACCCAACAGGATTGACACAGACTTCAGAGGATAATCAGAACTGCAGAAAAAACAATTGCTGTCAACCTGCCTTCCATTGAGGACCTGTATACTGCACGAGTCAAAAAGAGGGCGGGGAAAATATTTACTGACTCCTCACATCCTGGACACAAACTGTTTTAACTCCTACCCTCAAAACGTCGCTACAGAGCACTGCACACCAAGACAACTAGACACAAGAACAGTTTTTTTCCGAACACCATCACTCTACTAAACAAATAATTCCCTCAACACTGTCAGACTTTCTACTAAATCTGCACTTCTATTCTACAAGTTTTTCTCATCATTCCTTTCACCCATTTCCTCCTATGTTGACTGTATGACTGTAACTTGTTGCTTATATCCTAAGATTTTTATTAATATTGCTTCTTCATTGCTTATTTGACCCCTATGACAATCATTAAGTGTTGTACCACATGATACTTGACAAATGTATATTTTATTTTATGTGCGCTGAGAGCATATGCACCAAGACAAATTCCTTGTGTGTCCAATCACACTTGGCCAATAAAAATTCTATTCTATTCTATATGTACAAATGCTTCAAATCTTATACCACCAAGCTCGGAGAGCCCCAAATATCCTGAAAAGGAATTTAGTATGATGAAAACCCATACCTTCCATGGCTGCAGCTTTGGAGTCCCCAACCTCTCTTCTCCCTTCTCCCTTCTCCTGTGGGGATTGGACATGGCATGTAAGGCATAGGCCAGAATCTTAATGACAGTGTAAGTAAGACCTGGGTTTATGATCCACATCCTATTCTTTTTCTCTTGGGTCACCAGTGTTGCTTTCTGGGTGCATCTTCTCCAGCCTTTCACAGAAAAGACGTGTTTTGAAACAGAACAGTGAAAATACTCATCTTGAAATTCAGGTTCCACAAAGAAATTATATTTATAGGCATCATCTTTCTTCCAACTTTTTTTCCACTCAAAAGGAAATGTCCATATACCATGAACATACTTGAGACAACTGTCCTTTCCAAAAAAATGTAATCCAATCATTGTCGTGATCCAGACTTTTCCCTCAATGGGTCCTGGCAAATGCATCAATGTTAAATGGAAACGAAGAATTCTATTGAGAGGTAACTCAAATTCCATGAAGTGAACAAAGGCATTGACTTGTTTCCACTTGGAGAGGGCATCCCTGAGGGCTGCTGTATTTCCAGTCATTGAGAATTGTTGTGATATAACAATACAAATTGTATTCTTGATAAGCAAAGGAGTAAAAGTTCTCATGAAATTCTCTCCATTCTGCGTGTCTGGAGCAAAGAGACCAATCAAGGTCCATCCAAAATGGAGAAGCAGTTGGACAATTTGTGGATAGTGGAAACCTTTTTTTGGGAACATCCAGTGGAAAAAGGGGAAATTGCTTTTATCACTAAGAGCGTTTGAAGCAATTTTGTCACTGACCTGAAAAAAAGCAGGTCTTTTTTATATTTGAGGTTTATCAAGTCCAAATTTTTAGCTTCCAATAAATTTCAACTTTTTTCTCGTGCACATTTTTTTTTAATTTATTCATTCATTCATTCATTCAGTTAGTTAGTTATTTAGTTATTTATTTATTTAATTAGTTAGTTAATTAGTTAGTTATTTAGTTATTTAGTTAGTTAGTTAGTCCAATACACAAGGAGGGTTTTAGTGGGTATATACATATTAGAATAGTTTATTGTTGATTAATCAGAAGACCATATCAAGATACAGAATATAAAACATTAAGAGAATCACATGTAAAAGTAGATTTTTAAAAAGTAAGCATAAAGAATAAAAATGCTATAGGATCCTCTTAGATCATTTCTTAAAGTGCAGTACAGATGACACTGTTCCTTTCTACAGAGTAATCATTGAGTCTGTCATCTGCACCTCCATAACTGTCTGGTTTGGTTCTGCAACCCAAGAAGATCAACACAGACTTCAGAGGATAATCAGGACTGCAGAAAGAACAATTGCTGCCAACCTGCCTTCCATTGAGGACCTGTATACTGCACAAGTCAAAAAGGGGGCTGTAAAAATATTTAGTGACCCCTCGTATCCTGGAAATAAACTGTTTCAACTCCTACTCTCAAAACGTCCCTATATAGCACTGCACACCAAGACAACTAGATAGAGGGACAGTTTTTTCCCAAACGCCATCACTCTGCTAAACAATTCCTTCAACACTGTCAAACTATCTACTAAATCTGCACTACTATTACTACTATTACTACTAAAGAGGATAAATCAGCACCTAAAAAACAATAACTTATTGGACCCAAATCAGCATGGTTTTACTGAAGGCAAATCATGTCAGACTAATCTCATTGATTTCTTTGACTATGTCACAAAGGTGTTGGATGAAGGTGGTGCCGTGGATATTGCCTATCTGGACTTCAGCAAAGCCTTTGATACAGTTCCACATAAAGATAGTTCAGTGGATTTGCAGTGGGCTGAAGAGCAAACAACAGAGAGTTATTGTGAATGGTGAGTATTCTGAGCAGAGACAGGTTACAAGCGGTGTGCCACAAGGTTCGGGTCCTGTTCTGGATCCTATTCTTTTTAATGTGTTTGTGAGTGACATAGGGGAAGGTTTGGTAGGGAAGGTTTGCCTATTTGACTCTAAAGTGTGCAATAGGGTTGATATTCCTGGAGACCTCTGTAATATGGTAAATTATTTAGCTTTACTAGATAAATGGTCAAAGCAATGGAAACTGAAGTTTAATGTTTCCAAATGTAAAATAATGCACTTGGGGAAAAGGAATCCTCAATCTGAGTATTGTATTGGCAGTTCTGTGTTAGCAAAAACTTCAGAAAAGAAGGATTTAGGGGTAGTGATTTCTGGCAGTCTCAAAATGGGTGAGCAGTGTGGTCGGATGGTAGGAAAAGCAAGTAGGAAGCTTGGCTGCATTGCTAGAGGTATAACAAGCAGGAAGAGGGAGATTGTGATCCCGCTTGTCAGAAAAATCACAAAAGCAGAAAAATACACTCAGAGCTCTGGGTAAAATATAAAAATTTATTGTAAAATACCACACAGTAAGAATATATATGTGGCGACCATATATGGGATCGCAAAGTAAGATTTGCAATAACTTAGCTACAAATACAATGATATATTTATAGTATTGAATATCGACCGCCCTCTTCCCACTATCCTTATATGGGCATATTATTCAAAGCCAACTTCCTATTTCTCAATGCTTCCCCGAAATCATAGATTATACTTGTTTTGTCCACTTTCTGATAGGTTTCTGGCCCATAACAGGCATCGTCAGCATACTGTTTCTCAATAAATATGTTTTTCCCTGTCTTGTGCAACTTCCTAACTATCTAGGAGTGCCAAGGTTTAAAAGTTCACTTCTCCTTCTAGAATACATCTATAACATAAGATTTTCAGGTCCTATCTTCTATATATTTCTCACACCGCTATATAGAGCACTGGTGAGACCACATTTGGAATACTGTGTTCAGTTCTGGAGACCTCAACTACAAAAAGATATTGACAAAATTGAAGGGGTCCAAAGACGGGCTATAAGAATGGTGGAAGGTCTTAAGCATAAAACTTATCAGGAAAGACTTCATGAACTCAATCTGTATAGTCTGGAGGACAGAAGGAAAAGGGGGGCATGATGGAAACATTTAAATATGTTAAAGGGTTAAATAAGGTTCAGGAGGGAAGTGTTTTTAATAGGAAAGTGAACACAAGAACAAGGGGACACAATCTGAAGTTAGTTGGGGGAAAGATCAAAAGCAACATGAGAAAATATTATTTTACTGAAAGAGTAGTAGATCCTTGGAACAAACTTCCAGCAGACGTGGTTGGTAAATCCACAGTAACTGAATTTAAACATGCCTGGGATAAACAGGAGATCCATCCTAAGATAAAATACAGAAAATAGTATAAGGGCAGACTAGATGGATCATGAGGTCTTTTTCTGCCATCAGTTTTCTATGTTTCTATGTTTCATAATCAGATAATTTTTATGAAAGTAGGAGCCAAGTCACTTAACTGCACATGCAACCCTTGATGTCACATTTGCAGCAAATATGTGTTACCTTCTGGTAAGGATCAGTGTTACTTCTTAGGGCTCCATTGATCCTAACATGGGTCCCCACTAGTGAGCCATCAGGGGTTTGCAACCAGACCACAGAAATGGCCGTCAAGTGTGCATGTCTACGGAGAGGGGCGGCATACAAATCCAATAAATAAATAAAATAAATAAATAAATGTGCATACACACATTCTCACAGTCCATTTAAGCCAGCCCCTATTATGGAACCATCCCTTCTACCCATCCACCCCCCACTTGTGTCCAAAGCTAGAAAGGTTGGGGAAGTATTTCCTAAAGCACTCTCACAAACAAATGAAATTGAAGATGGAATAATTAGCCAAAAAGACATATTTGAGGTCTCTTCTAATCCAACCCTCTGCTTACAGAGGAGATTGTATTCCATCCCAGAGAAAATAAATGTCCCACTATTTTTGAAAACCTCTAGTAATGGAGCGTTTACAACTTCATGAAGCGAGCTGTTCCACTGATTAATTGTTGTCACTGTCAGAGCTTTCAGAAAGGGCTTTGAGCAGGTTCAGTATTCTGAGTTCCATTTAAGGGCAATCAGTTTATACCATAATATTCCTTTGTTTACTGTGTCAAATGATAAAAATGCAATAAACCATTCCAATACTACAGGGGAAGGGGGCGGCTGATTCAGTAGTACATGACAAACTACTTCAAACCCCAAAAATGGTATGGCATCGCTGGTCTCCTTCATGATTGGATAACTGTGTTCTTGTCAACCAGACAAGAAATTGTTAGTCTGACATGATTTGCCCTCAATAAAGCCATGCTGGTTTGGGTCCAATAGGTTATTGGTTTTTAGGTGCTGATTTATCCTCTTTTTGAGTAAAGTCTCCATCATTTTAACTTTAACTGACGTCAAGCTAACTGCCCCGTAGTTGCTAGCTTCTTCTCTACTGCCCTTTTTGTGGATAGGCACAAAAGTGGCCATTATCCAATCATCAGGAACATATCCTGTTAAAATGGATTGGTTAAACAAATCAGTCAGGGGGGGGGTAGCAATGACCTCTCCCAGCCTTCACAATTATGCAACAGAAGCCCTCAAAACAATGGGGATGGAATGGTAAATATTTCTGTTTTCAACATTGCTCTCTCCCCATTGTTATCCCAATCTGAGTCATGGTCCCTGAAATGTCACAGTGAAAAACAGAGTTTGAATCTCATAGATATTAAATGGTTTGATCTATCATTCACTAACTCACGTACACACCAACAACCCATTCACTTTACCAGATAGAGAAACACAAACACAAACCTGGGTGACTTTGTAGGGGCCGACTAATGTTGACATCTGGATGGAGATATCTCTCTCAGCTCCATCAACAATCACTAAAAGGTTGTCCTTTCTTCCACAGCTGTAGTTGGGAACATTGGCTTCTCCAGTAGAGAGCATGTCCAGCAAGGCATCCAAAGTACCGAGGATGTTATCATAGTTGTCATAGATGTTGTAACCAAGAGTGAGATTTTGTAGGAGCTGAGAATTTTTGTTAAACACCTCAATATTGAAAGCCATTCGTAGTATCCTCTCCTTTCCACCAGGTAAACTAGTGCAGAAAATACGATTTCAGCAATAGAGTGGTCACCGCCTGGAACTCATTACCTGACTCTGTTGTTGCTTCCCCCAACCCCAAAATCTTCAACCTTACATTATCTACAATTGACCTCTCCCCTTTTCTAAGAGGTCTATAAGGGGCGTGCATTAGTGCACTTTTGTGCGTAATGTCCCTGTCTTACTGTCTTATTATCTTTTCTTTTACTATGTTCTACTTATGTTATGTTATGTTAATATGTACTATAATACTATACTTGTTTGACAAATAAATAAATAAATAAATAAATAGATAGATAGATAGATAGATAGATAGATAAATAAAATAAAAACATATTAACTTTAGGATCATCAGTAGCAAAAATTAAATACTTTTTCTCTATTTAATTCTCTTTTCCTCCATAAGCGGACCAAGATTAATCCAAATCAGAGACAAATTATAGTAACCCATAACTCTTTTTGATACTATGAATATTCAGAAAATAGGATGGAGATAGTCCTCCAAAAGGATTAATTAGAAATAGCTCTCTATTTGTAGCAGATATAATTTTCATCAGCCCAGTAATCAAGTTGCAGAATATTTCAGTTATTAAAACAAAAGCATGATACATGGAAGATGATTTTATTAAGTGATTCAGAAAAGCTGTCCTAAAAGATGTAACCTTCTATTCCTTAAACATGAGGCATTGAATATCAATCTACAAGTATTTACAAATATAGAAATGACCTGGCTGGAGGAAACTACAACAACAATCCCTATTTTCAAGAAAACGTAGCATTCAAGTCATGAACTGAGGATTGAACAGGAAGAGGAAAATAATGTAGCTTTCTTTCAGGTTTTATATTCCTCATAATTTGGATTTGAGCCTCTCCTACAAAATAAGACAAAATTGAGTGTGGAAATCAAAACAATTCAATAAATTAGACAGGTCCTGCAATATAAAAGTAATTAAAGAAGAAGAAAATAAGGTATTTGACTTGAAAATGGAGGGATTGAAACTCAATCACTGAATGACTTACAATTGAATCTGACTAGAGGGAGCCATGTTGAAAAGTGATGTTGCAGGTGTTATTTCTGATGCAGAGACGACTATACCGATGAGAAGATCTCCTGGCCTATAATAGCTCCATGGCTTTTCTCCATCCTGGTGGTCCAAATTCAGCGGGCATTTCTTTCTTTGTTTCCCAGAGACTGACTGAGGTACCAGCAGTATCAGAAGCAGAAGCAGGAGGTCCATAATTCATGGGGTTGAATCAATCTCTTTCCTGTTTCTAAAGAACACTTGAAATAATTGGAAGCACTCACACAGGATGGAATATCCAATGTCTTTCCTGATTCAAACACAGACAAACCAAGATTCATCTGCAAGAGAGAGAAAGTACATTGAAAATCATAGCTCCTGCCTAACTTGGTCTACAAAAAGCATAACCTGTGACAATTATCCTTTTCTAATGCAAGATCACTTCCATGTCACTTGATGTTTACATCAAAGGCAGTCATAGGAAAAAGAGGAGAAGAAGTCTCAAGACCTCTGAGGTGATAATTACAATGAGAAGAAACTTGTCCTTTTGGGATCCTGAACTTTTTTCCATGGGGGCAGGTGGAGTATATTACTGAAAAATCACAGATAGACCCCTTGGGGCAGGGTTGTGTAGTATAGTTTATTTATTTATGCATTTATTTGGACCGGGAGTCACTGCTCACAGTCACTCATGCCCTCATCACCTCGAGGCTCAACTACTGTAATGCTCTCTACACAGGGCTACCTTTGAAAAGTATTCGGAAACTTCAGATCATGCAGAATGCAGCTGCGAGAGCTATCATGGGCTTTCCTAAATACGCCCATGTTACACCAACACTCCGCAGTCTGCATTGGTTGCCGATCAGTTTCCGGTCACAATTCAAAGTGTTGGTTATGACCTATAAAGCCCTTCATGGCACTGGACCAGAATATCTCGGGGACCACCTTCTGCCGCACGAATCCCAGCGACCAGTTAGGTCTCACAGAGTTGGCCTTCTCTGGGTCCCATCAACTAAACAATGTCATTTGGCGGGACCCAGGGGAATAGCCTTCTCTGTGGCGGCCCTGACCCTTTGGAACCAACTCCCCCCAGATATCAGAGTTGCCCCCACCCTCCTTGCCTTTCGTAAGCTCCTTAAAACCCACCTCTGTCGCCAGGCATGGGGGAATTGAGACTTTCCCTTCCCCCTAGGCTTATAAAATTTATGCATGGTATGTCAGTATGTATGATTGGTTTCTTAAATTGGGTTTTTTAAAATTAACTTAAATATTATATTTGTTTACATTGTATTATTATTGCTGTTAGCCGCTTCGAGTCTACGGAGAGGGGTGGCATACAAATCTGATAAATAGATAGATAGATAGATAGATAGATAGATAGATAGATAGATAGATAGATAGATAGATAGACAGACAGACAGACAGACAGACAGACAGACAGACAGACAGACAGACAGACAGACAGATAGATAGATAGATGGATGTATAGGCTGCCCTTCTCCCAGAAGACTCAGGGTGGCTTACAAAGGTAATATATATATAAAATATAGTATAAAACCCCAATAATAAACATTCATTCTTCATACATTCATAGCAGGTGGCCGGAGTAGTGTATGATGCTCAACAGCCCCAGCCCCAGGCCTATCAACAGAACCATGTTTTAAGGGCCTTTCTAAAGGCCATGAAGGTGGGAGCCATACGAATCCCTGAGGGAAATTGGTTCCATAGAACCAGAGCAGCCACAGAGAAGGCCCTTCCCCATGGCCCCTCCAGGCAACATTGGTTGGATGATGGAACCTGTAGAAGGCCTACTCTGTGGGCTCTTATCGGCCACTGGGATGTATGAGGCAGAAAATGATTCCGCATATAATCTGGTCCTAAGCCATGTAGGGCTTTATAGGTAATAACCAACACCTTAAATTGTGTTCAGAGACCAATCGGAAGCCAATGCAACTCACAGAATGATTGAGATACATGGGTGTGTCTAAGTACACCCATAATTGCTCACATGGCTGCATTCTGGATAAGTTGAAGTCTCCAAACGTTCTTCAAGGGTAGCCCCACATAGAGCGCATTGCAGTAATCAAGCCTCAAGGTCATGAGGGCATGAGAGACTGTGAGTAGAGACTCCCTATCCAAATAGGGCCGCAACTGGCACACCAGGAGAACCTAAATGAAAGTCCCCCTAGCCACAACTGAGAGATGATGTTCTAACCACAGCTGCAGATCAAGGAGGACTCCCAAGTTCTGGACCCACTCTGAGGGAGTCAGAATTTTCCCCCTCCTCCAGAGTAATGGATGGAGAGATGGACTGGTCATCAGCAAATTTGATAGGTTTTCCTTCAATTCCTTCATCTAGACCATTTATAAATATGCTAAATAGCACTGGGCCTAGGACAGACCCTTTTGGTACTCCACTTGAAACACTCTTCCAATTGGATGTGCAACCATTTTCCCCCAGGGTAATTTGCATATTCCAACCATGGCTCCCTTTTAGTATTTTTATTATCCTGGCCAAAAATAGAAAATAAAAGTACTGAAGAAAGGAGGAAAATGGCAGTGGGGAAAGGTGGGAATAAAGAGGACAATAAAAGAAAGGGAAAGGAAAGAAAAAAGAAAGGGAAAGGAAAGGGAAAGAAAAAGGGAATATCCTATGCTATGCTGTTCTTATTCTATTCCATTCTATTCTTGCTGTGCTATGCTATGCTATGCTATGCTGTGCTATGCTATGCTATGCTTTGCTATGCCATAACTATCCAATTCTATCCTATCCTATATCCTATCCAATCCAATATCATATGCTATGCTATTCTTACTCAATTTCATTCTATTCTGTCTATGCTATGCTAAGCCATGCCTATCTATCTATCTGTCTGTCTGTCTGTCTGTCTGTCTGTCTGTCTGTCTGTCTGTCTGTCTGTCTGTCTGTCTGTCTACCCATCCGTCTATTAATTTATCCATCTCTCTATCCATCCATGCATCCATCTATTTATCTACCTACCTTTCTTTCCTATTGCGTTCTGTTCTGCTTTATTCTATCCTATGCTATTCCTATTCCATTCTATTCTTTCTATGCAATGCTATGCTAAGCCATGATTACCTACCTACCTACCTACCCACCCACCCAACTATTGGATCTATCTATCTCTCTAGCCATCCAGGCATCCATCTACCTACCTACCTTTCTTTCCTATTGTGTTCTGTTGTTTTATTCTTTCCTATCCTATATGCTACCCTATCCAATATGCTATGCTATGCTATTCCCATTCTTTCTATGCTATGCTATAATATGCTAAGCCATGCCATTCCCATCCTATCCATCCATCCATCTACCTACCTACCTTTCCTAAATATTCCTATTCTGCTTTGTTCTATTCTATCCTATCTTGCAGCCCTTTCCACACTCCAGATTCTATCTTAAACAACATCCTATCCTATCCCATGCTATGCTATTCCATTCTTTCTATGCTATACTATCATATGCCAATACAAGCCATGCCAGTTATATTCTATCCATCCATCCACCCACCCACCTACCTACCTACCTTTCCAATTTCTACTCCATTCCGTTGTTTTATTCTATCATATCCTATCCTATATCCTATCCTATCCAATATCCTATGCTATGCTATTCCTATTTCATTCTATTCTTCGCTATACTATGTTAAGCCATGCCATACCTATCCTATCCTCTATCCATCCATCCATCTACCTACCTACCTTTCTTTCCTATTCCATTCTGTTCTATTTTATTCTATCCTATCCACCCACCCACCTATCTACCTTTCCTAAATATTCCTATCCCATTCTGTTCTATTCTATCCTATCCTGCAGGCGTTTTTATAATTGTTCTGCAGTGTGGACTAGACTGAACTTGACTGGACTGGACTCCATCACAACTGTGCTGCAGTTCCTCCCATGTGGATTCTTTGGTGTATATAAAGGCTTCTTGTGTGACTGAATGTCTTTCCACACTCCAGGCATTTATTCAGTTACTCTCCTGAGTGGATCCTTAGATGTCTGTGGAGATTGGATTATCTACTGGAGGACTTCTCACGTTTTGGGCACTGATATTTCTTCCCTCCCTTCTTCATCCTCCAGGGCTCCCTGCATCTTCTGAAGGCCCCTCATTCCTCCACGCCTCTATCGGGGTGTCCCCCGTTTCTGGCTCCCCACATCCCCCTCCTGGCAGCACCAATTCCTGGGCTCCCATTGGCTCACTGGTTCCCACACTTATTCACCCCCTTTTTGGACTTGGATGAATATTATGCAGGACTGAACTTTTGTGACTTGCCTTTAGAGAGGATCCCTTCAAGCTCCTCCTGGGAAGAGTCTGAAGGTCTCCTTTCTCTGCACATCTTCTCCAGCCCTTCACAGACAAGACAAGCTTGGAAGAGGAGCAGAGTAAATGCTCTAGGCAGAAATTGTAGAGTGGAAAATTAAAGCACCGGAAAACTGCTTTTTTATTTCTCTGCTTGAAAGAAAAAAACACAGTGGAAATTTCATTAGAAACTTTGTTTTTTATTTTTTTTATTTTTTATTTATTTTGGTGTGAAGTACAGGAACAAAAAATAATAATGCCAAATTGAAATCCTAAAGAAAGAAATAATTATATGAGAGAGATGAAGATTTCCCTTCCAAGCTGAGAACTGATCAAACATGGCATTTCACATCATTCTGGCATTCTCACGGAGAGGATCAGGCAACCAGACTGGTACTTGGTCCCAACAACTTCGTCCTCACCTCTTTTCCTGCTCATTCTCTCTCACAAACAGAAGTGCCCACATTATTATCTATAAGCGTTCACATTCAGCAGCTGTTGCTGAACAGCTGAATTCCTCTGAATTTTTGAAAGATTTCTTTAGCAAGATTTATTGAAAGGGGATGGAGCTGCAAGAATTCCCATTGTTCAACAATTTCCCATTTTGAAACATCTAAACATGGTTTTATTTGACTCTTGCATACTATCTAAATGGAAATAAAATAAAAGTCACATTAACTTTTTTTCAATATCACAATGGTGTAATATATCATGTTTTTACATTTGTTTTGGCTGTGAGATGCTCCTTTGTGTTCAGGTCTGGCCTCAGAAGGATAATGTAGCACTTGGGGATGAAGATACAACCCAGCAGACCAGCACTGGAGGCCAGGATGGAGAAGACCTGCACAGCCACCATGTATTTCCCTTTGGTGCGCAGGTAGGTGGGCACAAAAGTCACCCAGACACTGCAGAAGACCAGCATGCTGAAGGTGATGAGCTTGGCTTCACTGAAGGCCCCAGGCAGATTCCTGGCCAGGAAAGCCACCGTGAAGCAGATGGCAGCGAGGAAGCCCATGTAGCTGAGGGTGATGTAGAACATGACAACAGCCCCTTCGTTGCATTGCAGGATGATCTCTCCATGCTGAGAGTGGAGATCAGATTCAGGGAAGGGGGGAGAAATTGCCAACCAGATGGAGCAGATGACAATTTGGACAGCAGCAGAAGAAAGGATGATGGAGTTGGCCAAACTCTTCCCCAACCATCTCTTCATTTGGTTTCCTGGCTTTGTGGCCAGAAAAGCCAGCACCACTGTGATAGTTTTGGCCAAGAGAGAAGAAACGGCAACTGAGAAAATGATGCTGAAAACTGTCTGTCGGAGAAGGCAGGTGGCTTTCCTTGGTTGACCAATGAAGAGAGAAGAAGACAAGAAGCAAAGCAGGAGGGAGACCAGGAGGATGTAGGAGAGGTCCCGGTTGTTCGCTTTGACAATGGGGGTTTCTCGATATTTATGATTAAAACAAGGTCTGTGATTAAGAACAACAGTAGGGCAAAAGAGACCAGAATGATGCCCAGAAAGTCTTCATAAGACAGGAAGGTTATAACTTTGGGGATACATTGGACTCTGTACTCATTAGGATATTTATCATCTGGACACTTTGTGCATTTTTTAGTATCTGAAAAATAAGCAATATTTCTTTAATATTTTGGTTTTTTAAATTACAAGAAATAATGTTTTTGGACAACACCTAATTCCAGGAACATTTTCCATGATGTATATCTAAACAATTCCATTAAAGAGGTAAAAAGGATATTTTAAAAATTAGCTAGGTATATCAAGGTGAGGGGAGTCCTAGGATGTTAGTTATTTTCTGTGTAATATGTAGAATCTTCATAGGAACCTACATTATTAGAGGTTAATAATGAACCATGACATTTTTAAAGTCAAATATCCTGAGTCCTGCCCCATGGAAGTTAAAGGGACTTGGAGAATGCCTAGAGCAGTGTTTTTCAACCAGTGTGCCGGGGCACACTAGTGTGCCGTGAGACATGGTCAGGTGTGCCGTGAAGCTCAGAGAAAGAAAAAAAGGAAGAGAGAGAGAAAGAAAGAGAGAGAGAGAGCAAGCAAGAGAGAAAGAGAACAAGAGAGAGAGAGAAAGCAAGAGAGAGAGAGAAACAGAGGGAGGGAAGGAGAGAGAGAGAAAGACATGGAGGGAGGGAGGGAGGGAGAGAGCGAGCAATAAAGAGAGGAAGGAAGGAAGAGAAAGAAAGAGGGATGGAGAGAGAGAGAGAGAAAGAGGGAGGGAGAGAGAAATAATGCAAAAGGGAGGAAGAGAGAGAATTTTTTTGTCCAAACTTTTTTTAGCCCCCCCCCCCCCCCGCTCAATGTGCCCCAGGGTTTTGTAAATGTAAAAAATGTGCCGCGGCTCAAAAAAGGTTGAAAGTCACTGGCCTAGAGTATCCTATAACATCTGGAAGCAATATGCAGTTAAGGAGAAACTTCCTAACAGTGAGAACAATTAACCAGTGGAACAGCTGGCCTCCAGAGGTTTTGTGTCTTTCAATATTGGAGGTTTTAAAGAAGATATTGGACAGTCACTTTTCTGAAATGATATAGATCCATGATGGCAAACTACGGCACGGGTGTCAGAGGTGGCACGCAGAGCCCTCACTCTGGGAATGTGTGCCATTGCCAGCTGATCTTCTGATTTCCAGTGCAGGCAGTGGAACACTGAGAAACAGCCTGAAAACAGCCTGAAAAATTTATTTATTACTTAGATTTGTATGCCGCCCCTCTCCGAAGACTCGGGGCGGCATACAAATGGTCCAGGAAACAGCCAAAAGAAAGATAGATTTCACACTGTTTTTGGACCACAAATGACCTGAAAACCAACCAGAAACAGCCAGAAAATGGCCCGACAAATGGCCAAAACAGGCATGTTCATGCTGAACAGCTAGTCTTTGAGTTTCCAATGCTCCAGCATGTGTATCTGCATGTTCTGGTTTGGGTACTTGGTGCCAGAAAGGTTCACCATCAGTGGTATAGGTTCTCCTATTTGAGCAGGGGGCTGCACTAGAAGACCTCCAAGGTCCCTCCCAGCTCTATTTGCATTGATTGATGGATCGATATCATGGGCAGAATATTTGTGTAAGGAGTTCCCCCCAAAACTATCCACAACACCACATGATGGACCTTCTCAGTGATCCTCAAGGGGAGGCCAAAATACAGTGAATTGCCAGGTCTTTCAGAAGGTGGACCTGAAGGAATTCATCAAGTTTCAAATATCTCAGATGTTCCTAGAAAGGTAAACTTAGCAGCACTTCTCCAAACTAAAAAGGTAAACTTAGCAGCACTTCTCCAAACTAAAAAGCAGAAGAGATATTTCTTCTCCTGTTAGTAAAGATTGACCAGTCGGCCACCCCCTCCTCCCATCTCTTCCCAGCCCTCCTTCAAAGTCTTTTTGATTTACTTCCTTTTAGATAAGAAATTGTGTAGGTTACAAATAAGGAAAAAAAAACCAGGTTTGCTTCAATCTGCCTTTTAACTTGCACTTTCATGAAAATGTTCTGGATGGATCCAGTTCCACCAAGCCTCCCATTTTCCTCAGGGTCACCCACTTTCCTGAGTGGAGAATGTCCCCTCCGGACAAGGAACGCAGTCATAGCAGCAAACTGGCTCTCCTTCTCGAGCCCTCTTGACAAATCCAGGATGACAACTTTCCACACATTTGGACTCAAGCAGGGACTGAGCAGAAAAAAGAGAATGTGTTAGGAAATACGTTAGGACTCTCCATCTATAGAAAATGGAGGTAAAAATGGCAGGAGACAATTAGCCTCTGGTCTTCACTGAAGTAAACATCTCTGACTTCTTCTAAGCAGATGTAGGAGGTATAACAAGTGGCAGATTCTTCATTTAAATCCCCCCTTTTGCTTTTGGAATTGAACATTACAATAAAGTACTTTTCTATTTAATAAAGTCTGATGGGGTGGAATTGCAGAAAAAAGATTTAAGTATGATGATATATTCATATTAAATCTGAGAATAAAGTTTACTGTAAAAGGGTTAGGAAACTTTTATTTCATTCAGTTTTTTTAATGTAGAATAAAACTGTGATAAAGAAAGAAACCTCTGACGAGTAAGATCTTGAAAGATTTCCATAAAAAATGGCAAAGCTGTTCCACTTAGGTCCTGTCTGTTGAAGTACCTCCATTAAATGACACCAACTGGCATGGAAGGCCATCCTCCCTGGAGATGCTAGGCTTTCCCCACTTGAAATGGGACTTCAGGCTTTGAAAAACAGAGAAAAGACAGCAAAATTTTTCCCACCTTATTGAGCAACTTTAGCCGTGAAAGAACATCTTGGTCGATATAAAGTATCTCTCTTTCAAAATATGCCAGATCCTCTCTCCTGGGATCCTTTTTGGGGAGAACCAAGTTGCTGACAATGGCCAGATCTGCTTTTATCTCTCCATTTTGGGCCAAGTACAGTTCAAAGTGTGAAATATTCCAATTTCATTCTTCTCCAGAAAGGGATGAATCTAGAATGGGAACAGCCAGGAATTTGAAATACAGAAAGCATTGTTTCTTATCCCCCATTCAATCTTTCTTCTAGAATTGTCTAATCTCCAAATGTGGTTCAATAATACAGTGGTCCCTCGATCATCGCGAGGGTTCCGTTCCAGGACCCCTCGCGATGATCGATTTGTCGCGAAGTAGCGGTGCGGAAGTAAAAACACCATCTGCGCATGCGCAGATGGTGTTTTTATTTCCACCGCAGCAGCGAGGAGCCGAAGATTGGGGTTCCCCGCCGCCTCGCTGCTGCTGCTTGTCCGCGCGCGTGCCGCCCGCCCCCCCCCCCGCGCTGTTGCTGGGGCCGCTTCTCAGCTGAGAAGCGGCCCTGGGGTTTCCCCGCGCGCGCGCGTGGCGCCCCCCCCCCGCGCTGTTGCTGGGGCCGCTTCTCAGCTGAGAAGCGGCCCTGGGGTTTCCCCGCGCGCGCGCGTGCCGCCCGCCCCCCGCGCTGTTGCTGGGGCCGCTTCTCAGCTGAGAAGCGGCCCTGGGGATTCCCCGCGCGCGCGCGCGCCGCCCGCCCCCCCCGCGCTGTTGCTGGGGCCGCTTCTCAGCTGAGAAGCGGCCCTGGGGTTTCCCCGCGCGCGCGCCGCCCGCCCCCCGCGCTGTTGCTGGGGCCGCTTCTCAGCTGAGAAGCGGCCCTGGGGATTCCCCGCGCGCGCGCGCGCGCCGCCCGCCCCCCCCGCGCTGTTGCTGGGGCCGCTTCTCAGCTGAGAAGCGGCCCTGGGGTTTCCCCGCGCTGTTGCTGGGGCCGCTTCTCAGCTGAGAAGCGGCCCTGGGGATTCCCCGCGCGCGCGCCGCCCGCCCCCCCCGCGCTGTTGCTGGGGCCGCTTCTCAGCTGAGAAGCGGCCCTGGGGTTTCCCCGCGCGCGCGTGCGCCGCCCGCCCCCCCCACGCTGTTGCTGGGGCCGCTTCTCAGCTGAGAAGCAGCCCTGGGGTTTCCCCCCGCGCGCGCGTGCTGCCCGCCCCCCGCGCTGTTGCTGGGGCCGCTTCTCAGCTGAGAAGCGGCCCTGGGGTTTCCCCGCGCGTGTGCCGCCCACCCGCCCACGCCGTTGCTCGCGCCTTACCGGGGCAAGAGGGGGAAGACCCAGGGAAGCCTCTGCCCGGCGGGGAAACTCCACCATCTACGCATGCGTGGAAGGGCACGCATGCGCAGATGGTGGAGTTTACTTCCGGGTTGAAAACTCGCGATATAGCGTTTCGCGAAGATCGAGATCGCGAAACTCGAGGGACCACTGTACTGCCATTATCTTCAAAAGTGAATGAAAAAGTTTGAGAAAAATAGTCAATCTTATACTGACAAAATATAGAGAAAATATAATTGACACAATTGGTCAATTATAGGGAACATTCTAGAACAGATGACAAATAAAATGAACAGAAAAAAAGATGATTCATAAATGCTTTAGAAACCACAGGTAGATTCCTAGAACACATGGGTTTATCAAAGAAAAATGTTTGAGGATAATCTTCTCCCTGGTCATCCTGATGGAAAACACCTCCAGATGTGCTAATTCTACTTGATGATACTGTGACATTAACCAAATGTTGCAAATCTGAAAGAACAAATCACCCACCAACTGTTTTCTCAGCCTGAAAAATTACCCAGGATCCTTTCTGAGTTTCTTTTTCTCCCATTTTGCAGCTGCAGGATTCTCCCCTCTGATCCGATCCTTCCCTAGGCAGCCTCTCTTCTCCTCATCCCTAAAGTCATTCTCAGATACCACTTTCTAAATACCATATGTTTGGAGTATAAGACACACTTCCTCTCCCCCCAAAAAGTGGGTGGAAACGTTGGTGCATCTTATACACTGAACACAGCCATTTTTGGCCTCCCTAAAGACCAGCCACATGTGGAAACTGGTGAGTAGAGGGTTTGGGAGGTCTGAAAATGATCCTGGGGGCTGAGGGAAGGCAAAACCTTTTTTTCTTATTTACCTCTTTGAAATCTTGGTGTGTCTTATGCACAGGTGCATCTTATAGTCCCACACTGGAAGTTCTAAAGATGTTGGATAACCATTTATCTGAAGTGGTGTAGGGTTTCTTGCCTAGGCAAGGGGTTGGACTAGAAGACCTCCAACATCCTTTCCAACTCTGTTATTCTATGTTCTAATACAGGGATCCTCAAACTAAGGTTCGTGGACTGGATATGGCCCACCAGTGCAAAGTATCCGGTGCATGGAGTGATGGAATTAAGCCCCACCCTTTGCCCCGCCCCTCACCATTGGCCTTATCTTTCCATGACCATCTACTCCAGTGGCGCTTCTTTCACTGCTTGAGCTGCCCTTCTGATGACACAGCTGCTGCCGGTGGATGAGTAGGAGAGGGGCTGCTTTGAAAAGTAGCCCTTTCAAAGTGGGTGGGTGGGTGGGAGACATGTCTCCATGTCTCTTAACTTTTTCAAAATCAGTTGAAGTTGGCTAACGCTAATTCCAAGTGCAAACGCACTATAATGCCTGAAAGAGAATTCACCCACTGCTTTGGTTGGAACGATGGAACGAAGGAACGAAGGAACGAAGGAACGAAGGAACGAAGGAACGAAGGAACGAAGGAACGAAGGAATGAAGGAACGAAGGAACGAAGGAACAAAGGAATGAAGGAACGAAGGAACGAAGGAACGAAGGAACGAAGGAAGAGGAAAGTTGGATGGGTAGGCGGGAGTGAGGGAAAGAAAGAAAGGAAGGAAGGAAGGAAGGAAAAAGAAAGGAAGAAGGAAGAGAGAGAGGAAGGAAGGAAGGAAAGAAGGAAAGAAGGAAGGAAAGAAGGAAGGAAAGAAGGAAGGAAAGAAGGAAGGAAAGAAGGAAGGAAGGAGGATGGAAGAAGTTGTATGGGTGGGTGGGAGGGAGGAAAAGTAAGAAAGAGGGAAAGAGAAAGAGAGAAAGAAAGAAAGAAAGAAAGGGAAGAGGGGAGGCAAGAGGGAGGGAGGGAAAGTAAGAAAGAGGAAAAGAGAAAGAGAGAGAAAGGAAGGAGGGAGAGAGGGAAGGAGGAAGGAAGGAGTGAAGACGAAGGTTGGTTGGGTGGGTAGGTGGGAGATAGGGAGGTAAAGAAAAAAAGGAGGGAGGAAGAAAGGAAGGAAGGAAACAAGGAAGAAATAGATGAGAAAGAAAGAGAGAAAGAAAGAAAGAAAGAGAAAAATCCTATTATTTTTAATGGTTCCGTGACATGACCACCAAGCATCACCTGCTGAATGACATGACCATGAAGCCACCCCCCACCTGGTCAAATGGCTAGTAAGCCCCTCCCACCCAATCACATGACCATCAAGCCACAGCCACAAAATAAGCCACACCCACAGAGTGCTAGTAAAATACTTGGGAAACACACACACACACACACACACACAGAGAGAGAGCTTTGGAACCATTATTCCCTGAGTAATTAAATTGGGCAGATCTGTTGAGGATCCTTCTCCTCTGGATTCCTCTTCCAAAGGATCTGAGATTCATGGATCCCTATCGGGACCCCCCACCTGCCACGGCTGCAGCCTTGGAGACCCCAACCTCTTTTCTCCCTCCTTCCTTCTCCTCCTCGATCTGGAGGAATAGGCGGCATTCAAGACATGGGCCAGAGTCTTTGTGAGGCTGTAAATGTCATAGGAATTTCTGATCCTTCTTCTGTTCCTTTTCCACTGGGTCTCCAGTTGGGCTTTCTGGGTGCATCTCCTGTGGCCTTTGAAAGAAAAGACGTTCTTTGAAAGAGAACAGAGAAAATAAAGATCTTGAAACTTTTCTTTCACAAATAAATGGGGTTCAAAGGCTTCATCTTTTGGCCTTTCTTTGGCCAGATTAGCAAACTTCAAAATACTGTGGATGTATTTGAGAAGTCTGCGCTTGTCTATTCTATATCCTGCAAAAGTTGTGAGGATACAGACTTTCCCTTCAATGAGTCCCGGCAAGCGCAGAAATGTTAAATGGAAAGGAAGAATTCTTCTCCAAAGGAAATCAAATTCCATGAAGTGAACAAAGACATTGACTTGTCTCCACTTAGAGAGGGCATCCCTGAGATAGACTGTATATCCTGTTGTTGAGAATTGTTGTGATAGAACCACACAAATTCCATTCCTGACAAGCACAGGATGGAAAGTCCTCATGAAATTCTCTCCCTGCTCTGTGTCTGAAGCAAAGAGGCCAATCAGGGTCCATCTGAAATGGAGGAGCAGTTGGACAATGGCTGGGTACTGGATCCCTTCTTTCTGGAGCGTCTGGTGGAAAAAGGGGAATTTGCTTTTATCACTCAGAGCCTCTGAAGCTATTCCATATTTGATCTGAAAAAGCAATGAAAATGCTGTGTCATATTTGGGGTCAGATCAAATCCAAAATATTAGATTTTAATAAATCCAACCTGCTTCTCATGAATGTATTACAACAATTTGTAATTAGACATTGTTTGAAATATTAAAAACAGAATATTAGCAAGATTGTATCATAAAAAATGGAAAAGAATAAATTTTAAAAACTATAAGCATTGTGAATAATATTACTGTACCACCTTTACAATTTACCACAATTAGATTATCACATTGAAATGATGACTGAAGTATTATATTCCAATAAAGGGCCTGTTGTGTCTATAAAAATAAATAAACGGCAAAATCACTGATTGGCTAAAACGCGGCTTGAGTTAGAATGCCGCCAAAAATAAACGGTTGTCAGAAAATGTTCCCGCGTAAAAGAAATGTATAAATAGGGCAACGGATTAGCCGTTGCCCTTGTTGGGAATTGATTGTTGAAGAGAGCTGTTCCTCAGATTATGCCCAACGAAATAAACCTGTTGAATTGAAGCAGTCTCCGGTGCACTGATTTAATAATAATAATAATAATAATAATAATAATAATAATAATAATAATAATTTATTAGATTTGTATGCCGCCCCTCTCCGAAGACTCGGGCCTATTAACAGGGCCTATTATAATTTTTGAGGATTGGTGCATCTTTTTCTGTTTCTGTATCCCAGATTTTTTCTGAAGGACTTTTTTTAGCTTCTTCTCCAGTTATACAAGAAACAGGGAGACCTCAGTTCCTAATATGATTTTTTAGTTGTATAATCCAACATTTCTCTTTATTTGAAATTTTGTCTGTTTTCAGAGTCTGTCAGTTTTCGTAGATTAAAATTTATGGCGATATCCATATTTTCTGAATTTAGACAAAGCAGAAATTGTATAAATTCCCAAAACAACTTTACGGGCATCAGCTGGAGTCCTTTTACTCACCCCAAGATACTACTCAGAGGCTGTGATTTGGTTGGTTCAGATAGAGATTTCTCTCTGAAGCCCCAAACATCAGATGGATATAAGAACAGGGGGGAAACCTTGGCCTCTTATGCTTTGATAGTTGTGGTTGAGGAAGCTGGAGAGCTATGAGGTTTCCATTTAAGCACCACTTTCACTGCTGCCGTTTCTCTAACTGAACTCCTTTGATGATGAGGGTCCCAGATTCAGTCTCAGAGAAAACAACCCCAGGTAAGAAAAGTTGTTACATGCTCCATTGGCTGTCCAGCTGTGGCTACTATGCCATTTCCTAAAGACCATAAATTCTGAACTTGATTAATTATCAGATAATTATTATGACAAAAGGATCCAAGTCTTGTTCATCGGGTATACAATCCAATGTGTAAGTATAATCCTATCATTTTGTTAGTGTAAATTAGTGAGTCCCAATAGGTACTTAGCATGCTCAACATGTGTACCTATAACAGAACTTAAAACAAAATAAAAGCATTGGAAGGGACCTTGGAGGTCTTCTAGTCTAACCTCCTCCTGAATCAGGGGACCGTATACTCTTCCAGACAATTAGCTGTCTGGTCTCTTTTTAAAAATCTCCAGTGTTGGAGCACGCACAACTTCTGGAGACAAGTTATTCCACTGATTAATTGTTCTAAGTGTCAGGAAAGTACTACTTAGTTCTAGGTTGTTTCTCTCCTTGATTAGTTTCAATCCATTGTTTCTTGTCTTGTTGTCTGGTTTTTGGAAAATAGGTTGACTTCGCCCCCCCTTCTTCTTTCTTTTTTCTTCATATGATCTTTATTTATTTATTTATTTATTCATTCATTCATTCATTCATTCTTGCTTTCTTTCTTTCTTTCATTCATTCATTCATTCATTTATTTATTGGATTTGTATGCCGCCCCTCACTGCAGAAGCGGGGCGGCTAACAACAATGATAAAAAACAGCATATAACAATCCAATAATAAAACAACTAAAAACCATTATTATAAAACCAAACATACACACAAACATACCATGTATAACTTGTAATGGCCTATGGGGAAGGAATATCTCAACTCCCCCATGCCTGGCGGCATAAGTCTTTAGTTTACGAAAGACAGGGAGGGTGGGGGCAGTTCTAATCTCCAGGGGGAGTTGGTTCCAGAGGGACGGGGTCGCCACAGAGAAGGCTCTTCTCCTGGGGCCCGCCAAACGACATTGTTTAGTCGACGGGACCCGGAGAAGGCCAACTCTGTGAGACCTTATCAGTCGCTGGGATTCATGCAGTAGCAGGCGGTTCCAGAGGTAATCTGGTCCAATGCCATTTAGGGCTTCAAAGGTCATGAATTGTGACCGGAAACTGATCAGCTGCCAATGCAAGTCACGGAGTATTGAAGAAATGTGGGCGAATCTTGGAATCCCCACGATGGCTCTTGCGGCTACATTCTGCACGATCTGAAGTTTCAGAACACTTTTCAAAGGTAGCTCCATGTAGAGAGCATTGCAGTAATTGAACCTCGAGGTGATGAGGGCATGAGTGACTGTGAGCAATGACTCCCTGTCCAAATAGGGCCACAACTGGTGCACCAGGTGAATATGGGGAAATGCCCTCCTCGCCACAGCCGAAAGATGATGTTCCAATGTCAGCTGTGGATCGAGGAGAACGCCCAAGTTGCGAACCCTCTCTGAGGGGGTCAGTAGTACCCCCCCAGGGTAATGGATGGACAGATGGAATTGTCCTTGGGAGGCAAGACCCACTTGCCTTCTCTGGGTTGAGTTTCAGTTTGTTGACACCCATCCAGGCCCCAACAGCCTCCAGGCACCAGCACATCACTTCCACTGCTTCGTTGACTGGACATGGGGTGGAGATGTATAACTGGGTATCATTGGCGTATTGATGATACCTCACCCCATGCCCTTGGATGATCTCACCAGTGGTTTCATGTAGATATTAAATAGCAGGGGGGAGAGGACCGACCCCTGAGGCACCCCACAAGGGAGAAACCTAGTGGTCAACCTCTGACCCCCACTAACACCAACTGCAACTGACCGGAGAGGTAGGAGGAGAACCACTGAAGAACAGTGCCTCCCACTCCCAACCCCTCCAGCCGGCGCAGAAGGATACCATTGTCGATGGTATCGAAAGCCGCTGAGAGGTCAAGAAGCACCAGGACAGAGGACTGCTGGAGATCATCCATCAACGCAACCAAAGCAGTTTCCGTGCTGCATCTGGGCCTGAATCCAGACTGCTGAGGACCTAGATAATCGGCTTCTTCCAAGGACCTCTGGAGTTGGAGTGCCACCACCTTCTCAACAACCTTCCCCATAAAGGGGAGGTTGGAGACTGGATGGTAGTTATAAAACACGGCTGGGTCCAGGGAAGGCTTCTTGAGGAGGGGGCGCACAAGTCCCTCCTTATAAAGGACCGGAAAGGACCGCCTCCCCAAGGAGGCATTAATAATCTCCTGGGCCCAGCTCCGTGTCACCTCTCGGCTGGCCGAAACCAACCAAGAGGGACACGGATCCAGTAGACAGGTGGCGGAACTCACAGATCCAATGGCCTTGTCCACTTCATCAGGTGTTACCAAGTCAAAATCCTCCCAGACATATGGACAAAGACGTTTAGCCCCAATCACCTCGACTGACTCATTGTCAGCCGATACTGCTATGCAATTGGAATTGAGGTCAGCCCTATCTGAGTGACTTTATCAGCGAAAAACAAGTTAAATTCTTCAGCACTACCCTGCAAGGGCTCCCCCACTCCCACCTGATTTAGAAGGGAGCGGGTCACCCTAAACAGAGCGGCCGGGCAGGATTCCGCTGATGCAATCAAGGTGGCATGGTACGCGCATCTTGCCGCCTAGAGCGCCACTTTGTAGGTCTTAATAAAAGCTCTTACAAGTGTTCGGTCAGATTCAGACTTACTCTTCCTCCATCGCTTCTCTACACGTCTCTTCTGGCGTTTCAACTCCCGGAGCTCCTCGTTGAACCATTGAGCTCTATGGGGTCTAGTGCCACAGAGAGGTCGCATTGGCACAATTCAGTCAAGAGCCTCCACTGCAGCCTTGTTCCAGGCCTCAGCAAGAGACTCTGCTGAGCTGCAGACCAGTGAATCTGGTAAAACCCCATGCACCTTCTGAAAGCCCTCAGGGTCCATCAGGCATCTGGGGCGGAACCTCCTAATCGGTTACACCTCCCTGCGGGGGAGGATTGGAGCCAGGAAATCAAGCCGCAGTAGAAAATTGTCTGACCATGACAAAGGCAATGCTTCTAAGCCCCTTAGTCTCAGACCATTATTCAATTGCTCCGAGAGGAATATCATGTCGGCTGTATGTCCACCCTCGTGAGTCGGACCATGAACTACTTGGGTCAGGTCCATGGCTGTCATGGTGGCCATGAACTCCTGTGCCAATCCAGGGGAACCGCCGAGTGATGGCAGATTGAAGTCCCCCAGGACAATAAGTCCGGGGAACTCCACCGCCAACCCGGCCACCTCCTCGAGCAGCACAGACAGGGCTGTTGACATGCAGCTGGGAGGCAGGTACATGAATAAAAAGCCCACCTGAACCCCTGACTCAAACTTCACAAGGAGTGACTCACAACCCGCAATCTCAGAGGCAACTAGTCTACGCAGGTGATGGTTCTCCCTAGCTACAATATCCACCCTCCCCCTTCCCTGGGTCAGGGCTGAAGCCATATCTGAAACCCAGCTGGGCATAATGCTGAGAGAGGAACTCCTCCCTCTGGGGCCAGCCAGGTTTAAGTCACACATGCCAGATCGGCCTCCTCATCCAGGATTAAATCCCGGATGAGGAGAGCTTTGATTTTATCCATCTGTTAATGCAAATGTTTTGGGCTTTTTTGGCTGGTGCCAAACATTGCTGGTCCATTTTTATGTGATTGACCACTAAGACTTGAAAATCTTTCTCATAGTTACTGGTATAGAGAAAGGTTTCACCTAAGATGTAATTGTATATTTGGTTTTTGTAGCCTAAGTGTAAAAGCTTACATTTCTCTATACTTAATTTAATTTAGGCTCATGGTTCAAGTCTATCTAGATCCATCTGGATCTTCACCTTATCTTCTGGAGTTTGGGTATTCCTGCCACTTTAGTGTTTATTTATTTATTTATTTATTTATTACTTAGATTTGTATGCCGCCCCTCTCCGAAGACTCGGGGCGGCTCACAACATGTAGAAACAAATCATAAGCAATCAAACAAATTTAAAATATTTAAATATTTAAAAACCCCATATGCTAACAGACACACACAGAGACATACCATGCACAAATCAAACGTGCCCAGGGGGAGATGTTTCAGTTCCCCCATGCCTGATGGCAAAGGTGGGTTTTAAGGAGTTTACGGAAGGCAGGAAGAGTAGGGGCAGTTCTAATCTCCGGGGGGAGTTGGTTCCAGAGGGCCGGTGCCGCCACAGAGAAGGCTCTTCCCCTGGGGCCCGCCAACCGACATTGTTTAGTTGACGGGACCCGGAGAAGGCCCACTCTGTGGGACCTAATCGGTCGCTGGGATTCGTGCAGCAGGAGGTGGTCTCGGAGATATTCTGGTCCGATGCCATGAAGGGCTTTAAAGGTCATAACCAACACTTTGAATTGTGACCGGAAATTGATCGGCAGCCAATGCAGACTGCGGAGTGATGGTGAAACATGGGCATACCTAGGTAGGCCCATGACTGCTCTCGCAGCTGCATTTTGCACGATCTGAAGTTTCCGAACACTTTTCAAAGGTAGCCCCATGTAGAGAGCATTACAGTAGTCGAACCTCGAGGTGATGAGGGCATGAGTGACTGTGAGCAATGAGTCCCGGTCCAGATTGGGTCGCAACTGCTGCACCAGGCGAACCTGGGCAAACGCCCCCCTCGCCACAGCTGAAAGATGTTGTTCTAATGTGAGTTGTGGATCGAGGAGGACGCCCAAGTTGCGGACCCTCTCTGAGGGGGTCAATAATTCCCCCCCCAGGGTAATGGATGGACAGATGGAATTGTCCTTGGGAGGCAAAACCCACAGCCACTCCGTCTTATCCGGGTTGAGCTTGAGTCTGTTGACACCCATCCAGGCCCCAACAGCCTCCAGGCACCGGCACATCACTTCCACCGCTTCATTGACTGGGCATGGGGTGGAGATGTAAAGCTGGGTATCATCCGCATATTGATGATACCTCACCCCATGTCCTTGGATGATCTCGCCCAGCGGTTTCATGTAGATGTTAAATAGCAGGGGGGAGAGGACCGACCCCTGAGGCACCCCACAAGGGAGAGACCTAGGAGTCGACCTCTGTCCCCCCACTAACACCGACTGCGACCGGCCAGAGAGGGCGTCCTCCTCGATCCACAGCTCACATTAGAAAACCATCTCTCAGCTGTGGCGAGGGGGGCGTTTGCCCAGGTTCGCCTGGTGCACCAGTTGCGGCCCTATCTGGACAGGGACTCATTGCTCACAGTCACTCATGCCCTCATCACCTCGAGGTTCGACTACTGTAATGCTCTCTACATGGGGCTACCTTTGAAAAGTGTTCGGAAACTTCAGATCGTGCAGAATGCAGCTGCGAGAGCAGTCATGGGCTTACCTAGGTATGCCCATGTTTCACCAGCACTCCGCAGTCTGCATTGGCTGCCGATCAATTTCCGGTCACAATTCAAAGTGTTGGTTATGACCTTTAAAGCCCTTCATGGCATCGGACCAGAATATCTCCGAGACCGCCTCCTGTCGCACGAATCCCAGCGACCGATTAGGTCCCACAGAGTGGGCCTTCTCCGGGTCCCGTCAACTAAACAATGCCGGTTGGCGGGTCCCAGGGGAAGAGCCTTCTCTGTGGCGGCACCGGCTCTCTGGAACCAACTCCCCCTGGAGATTAGAACTGCCCCTACTCTTCCTGCCTTCCGAAAACTCCTTAAGACCCACCTTTGCCATCAGGCATGGGGAAACTAAACATCTCTCCTGGGCACGTTAATTTATACATGGTATGCTTGTGTGTGTGTTTGCTATTACATGGGGTTTCTCTTAAATCGTTAAACATTTTAATTAATTGGATTGTTGTGACTGTTTTTACTTGTTGTGAGCCGCCCCGAGTCTTCGGAGAGGGGCGGCATACAAGTCCAACTAATAAATAAAATAAATAAACCTTCCCCATAAAGGGAAGGTTGGAGACTGGACGATAGTTGTTAAGCACAGCTGGGTCCAGGGAGAGCTTCTTGAGGAGGGGGCGCACGAGCGCTTCTTTATAGAGTGATGGAAAAACTCCCCTCCCCAAGGAAGCATTGGTAATCTCCTGGGCCCAGCTCCGTGTCACCTCCCTGCTGGCCGAAACCAACCAGGAGGGACACGGATCCAGTAAACAGGTGGCGGAACTCACAGCTCCAATGGCCTTGTCCACTTCATCAGGTGTCACTAGATCAAACTCTTCCCAGACAGGTGGACAAGTACATGTCCCAGTCACCTCGACTGACTCGTTGTCAGTCGACTCTGTTTTACAATTGTAGTCGAGGTCGGCCCGGATTCGAGCGACTTTATCAGCGAAAAACGTGTTAAAATCCTCGGCACTACTCTGCAAGGGCTCCCCAACTCCCCCCTGGTTAAGAAGGGAGCGGGTCACCCTAAACAGAGCGGCCGGGCGGGATTCCGCTGATGCAATCAAGGCGGCATGGTACGTGCATCTTGCCGCCTTGAGCGCCACTTTGTAAGTCTTAATAAAAGCTCTTACTAATGTTCGGTCGGATTCAGACCTACTCTTCCTCCATCGCTTCTCTAGACATCTCTTCTGGCGTTTCAACTCCCGGAGCTCCTCGTTGAACCATGGAGCTCTACGGGGTCTAGCGCCTCGGAGAGGTCGCAAAGGCGCAATCCGGTCAAGAGCCTCCGCTGCGGCCTTGTTCCAGCCTTCCGCAAGGGACTCTGCCGAACTGTGGACAAGTGCCTCTGGTATAACCCCAAGCGCCGTCTGAAAGCCCTCTGGGTCCATCAGGCGTCTGGGGCAGAACATCTTAATTGGTTCCGCCTCCCTACGGTGAAGGATTGGAGCCAGGAATTCAAGCCGTAGTAGGAAATGGTCTGACCATGACAAAGGCAATGCATCTAAGCCCCTTAGTCTCAGACCATTACTCAGTTGCTCGGAAAGGAATACCATGTCAGGTGCGTGCCCTCCCTCGTGAGTCGGACCCTGTACTACTTGAGTCAGGTCCATGGCTGTCATGGTGGCCATGAACTCCTGTGCCAACCCAGAGGTTTCGCTGAGTGACGGCAGGTTGAAGTCCCCCAGGACAATAAGTCCGGGGATCTCCACCGCCAACCCGGCTACCTCCTCGAGTAGCACAGGCAGGGCTTTTGACACGCAGCTGGGAGGAAGGTATGTGAGAAATAAGCCCACCTGAACCCCTAAGTCCAACTTCAGCAAGAGAGACTCGCAACCCGCAATTTCCGGAGCAATGAGTCCACGCAGGCAAAGGCTCTCCCTGGCTATAATAGCCACTCCTCCCCCCCTTCCCTGGGGTCGAGGTTGATGCCATATCTGAAACCCGGCTGGGCAGATTTCAGAGAGAGGAACACCTCCCTCCGGGCCCAGCCAGGTTTCAGTAATACATGCCAGGTCGGCCTCCTCATCCAGGATCAAATCCCGGATGAGGAGAGCTTTATTTACCACCGACCTGGCATTAAGCAGCAGCAACCTGAGCCCAGGGCCAGAGTTACACTCATCACCAGGACCCAAGATTGGGCTCACAGAGCCAGAACAAGGGACCGTTATTAAGCAACGATCCCTCGTTCCCCTGGAATGGCTAACTCTGTGGCCCCCGCCATATCTGCCTCTCCCCAGCAACACTGGAATATTCCGACCCTCTGCCACCCCAGAGATCAGTGCCCCTTCCTCTCCTGTCTCCCGAGCGTCAGGTGGGCCAAATCTCCCATTCATACTATTATCAATCATCTCATCCATACCATAACCCCACCCACCCTTACCAACCCAATCATACCAGTCATTCCATTCATACCCACAAGTATATTTATCCCAATCATCCATTAATCTAGAACTCCCAATTATATTAAAAATTGATTAAATTAATAACAATTTAAAATAGCAATTAAGCAACTTAAAAACACTAAAAACACTAAAAAATAGTATCAAATAGAAAATATAAATTGATGAAGGGAATACAGCAGCACGGGGGAACCAAACTCCAGGTTGGCTGGTGTCTTTGTCTTAAAGTGCCTTAAAGTGTCTTAAAGCCAATGTCTTAGTCTTAAAGTGCAATAATAAAATGGACTTCTCAGTGCTGGCAGGTGCCATTGGCCAGCACTTCAGGATCTGTCTCTTGCCTTATTTGGGATTATTCCAAGTTCTCTCCCTGTAACAGTCCCAATAATCGCTGGTTGTCCCAGTCTCCCCCCAAGTGCTAATAGTCCTATTGGGCGACATCTCCGAATTCCCACACCCTCCGTGGCTCCATACGACTCTCAAACCTCTTCTGAGCAGCCTCCACATGATCCCGGCAGAGGTGGTTCCGACACAGATGATCCCCATAATGGTTGGTAATTCAGGTTCCACTGCCAGGCAGCATCCTCTTCGACGCCAGGTGCCCCCACCATTTGGCGTCCTGGCGTCTGAGGTCTGCCTTGTCCGGTAAGGTGTCTGATCTGATCCAGGCCACCTCCGCCAGCAGTCCCCTCCGGTTTCTCAGCTCTGCTGGACTCCTCGGGAGATGCCCAGGTCGCAGCGGCTCTCACCCGCCCCCACGCTGAGCGTCTCAGTTGTTCCTCGGCGTTTCTGGCGTCCTAGGATCTTAAATAGCCGCCAGCAGCCCCCTCCGGTTTCTCAGCTGGGCTGGACTCCTCGGGTGACGCCCAGGTCGCAGCGGCTCTCACCCGCCCCCCACGCTGAGCGTCTCAGTTGTTCCTCGGCGTTTCTGGCGTCCTAGGATCTTAAATAGCCGCCAGCAGCCCCCTCCGGTTTCTCAGCTGGGCTGGACTCCTCGGGAGACGGCTAGGTCGCAGCGGCTCTCACCCGCCCCCACGCTGAGCGTCTCAGTTGTTCCTCGGCGTTTCTGGCGTCCTAGGATCTTAAATAGCCGCCAGCAGCCCCCTCCGGTTTCTCAGCTGGGCTGGACTCCTCGGGAGACGCCTAGGTCGCAGCGGCTCTCACCCGCCCCCACGCTGAGCGTCTCAGTTGTTCCTCGGTGTTTCTGGTGTCCTAGGATCTTAAATAGCCGCCATCAGCCCCCTCCGCCAGCAGCCCCCTAGTTTCATTGAGGACCACCGGCTGACTCCATCTGGGCATCAGGCTGCCTATCTATATAGTTTTAGGTTACCGAGAAATATGTTGTGGTTTACCTTGTCAAAGCCTTTCTGAAGTCCAAATGCTGTATACTATGTGCATACTGTATACTGACTTTCACTGGTCCACTAATTTAGTAAATGAAATAACATTTATTTATGATCTGTTTTTTATCCTGTATTAGTCCTAGTAAGTCATTCATATCTATACTTAATAACAAGGGTTCAAATATGTATCTTTCCTTTCCCTGTTGGATAATCATAGATCCTTCTTCTCCATTGAGCCCAAACATCCCTCGCCAACAAGGGCTTCGATCAGGGTCAACAGGCTGAGCTCCATTTGAAGGGCAATCCATTTTCTCCATCCTATTTCTCTGTTCATTGAGTCAAATGCTGCACTAAAATCTAGAAAGCCTGTAAACCTTTTTTTCCCTCTCACAGATATAGGTTAGATATTTCATGACCAATTTGAGCCAATAGATGATCATTAACTTATGCATTGTTTCTTCTAAAATCTACTTAGCTTCTAACTACTTAAAACCTTCTGGTTCTTCTGCAAGGAATGCATTTTTCTGAAGTTTAACTAAGAGGATAGTGCCATAAATTTTAGCCTCAATATCTGCTAGTCCATTTGGTCTATAATTGCCAGAGTCCTTTTTATTCCATATTCTAGTTACATAAAATGCAACTATTGCCAACTTCAATCTGAGTGGATAGGGCAGGTCTTGTCTTCTAAAATGAAGATGCCAATAGGGGCCCCAACAACTAATGATATTTTTGGATCAATTAACTAGTTGATAGAATGTCTTCTCCAGGTAAGGTATTGCTTGCATTTCAGGCATTTTATGATTAATCTCAACATGAACATAATGGGGTAGAACATTGACATTTTTGCTAATATGGAGGAAATCAGTTCCCGAATTTCATGCAGAAAACATGATTGCATTTGTTGCTCATCTACCATCACTCACCACTTATTTTTACCAGATGGAGAAAACCACAAACAAACCTGTGGGACTTTGTAGGTGCCTCCTATTGTTGACATCTCAGTGGAGATTTCTATTCCAGCCATATCAAGAAGAGCCAGAAGGTTGTCCTTCCTTCCACAGCCATAGTTGGGGACATTGGCTTCTCCAGTGGAGACAATGTCCAGCAAGGCATCTGAAGTGTGGAAAGTGCTCATATAGTTGTTATGGATATTGTAGCCAAGTGTGAGGTTGTCCATGAACTGGGAATTCTTGTTGATCAGTTGAATGTTGAAAATTAATATTAAGCCCAAAAAAAGACCATAAATATCCCTATTGTAAAAAATGTGTTATTATAATCAACAGCAACAACAAATAGTTCTTTTAATATATACCACTCAAAAAAATAAAGGGAACACTCAAAGAACACATCCTAGATCTGAATGAATGAAATAGTCTCATTGAACGCTTTGTTCTGTACAAAGTTGAATGTGCTGACAACAGCATAGAAACATAGAAACATAGAAGTCTGACGGCAGAAAAAGACCTCTTGGTCCATCTAGTCTGCCCTTATACTATTTTCTGTATTTTATCTTAGGATGGATATATGTTTATCCCAGGCATGTTTAAATTCAGTTACTGTGGATTTATCTACCACGTCTGCTGGAAGTTTGTTCCAAGGATCTACTACTCTTTCAGTAAAATAATATTTTCTCATGTTGCTTTTGATCTTTCCCCCAACTAACTTCAGATTGTGTCCCCTTGTTCTTGTGTTCACTTTCCTATTAAAAACACTTCCCTCCTGGACCTTGTTTAACCCTTTAATATATTTAAATGTTTCGATCATGTCCCCCCTTTTCCTTCTGTCCTCCAGACTATACAGATTGAGTTCATTAAGTCTTTCCTGATACGTTTTATGCTTAAGACCTTCCACCATTCTTGTAGCCTGTCTTTGGACCCGTTCAATTTTGTCAATATCTTTTTGTAGGTGAGGTCTCCAGAACTGTTAGTGTTGCTTCCTAAGTGGACAGTTTGATTTCACAGAAGTTTGATTGACTTGGAGTTATATTCTATTGTTTCAGTGTTCCCTTTATTTTTTGGAGCAGTGTATAATCTTCTACATGCCTACTGAACCAAAAGCAATGAACAGTTACACAAATATGTGAATCGGATAAGGTGCGGCAACTACAATTGATTCCCCAATTACTTCAAATAAAATTCATTATTCAAATGATAAATTAAGGATTGAACAGAGAGAGGAAAATTATCTGCAGCCCTTTCAGCTTTTTCTCAGATGCCTTTTTGAGTCTCGTTCACAAAATCAGACAAAAATGAGAAGACATGGATATCAAAATCAGTCAGGAAATTAGACATTTTCACAATATAGGAATAAATGAGGAAAAAACATAAAATAAGGAGAGTGTTAGAACAGAGGGAGTGCAACTCCATCACCCTGAATGACTTACTCAAAACCGAAAACAAACTGAAGAGAAGGAGCCACGTTGAAAAGCAACTTTGTATGCAACGTTTCTTCTGCACTGCAGGCTACACCAATGAGATGGTCTCCTGGGCTGTAATTTATTAATTATATACATTAAAAAAGACAGAAGACAAAACAACAATACGACATTTACAGAGTGTATATACATAGGAATCCGTAGAGAAGAGAAACGGAAAAGAAAGGGAGAGCAAGTAAGAGAATAATAACATATATACACTCATAACAAAAATAAAGCATTATGCTTTATACATGGGTTATTTTTGGTATCAGAGCTTAATATTTACACCTGCTAAGTGGCAGGATAATTGATTTTGCAGCTTATTCATTTATAGCAGTATTTTCCCTTGTTAATTGTTACACATACATCTTGTTGACTTTTCCATTAACTTATCCGTTTTTATGAGATTATGGTACAATATTGTTATTACAAAGCGCCTAAATTTGTTGATGATGATGACGTAGACAGACAGAAAGAATATAGCCATGCAGTTAGTTAATCTGGATATATTTATAATATCTCTTCATGAATTTTTCTTTTCTTTTATGTACACTGAGAGCCTGTGCACCAAGATGAATTCCTTTACAGGAATTTTACAGGAGCAGCTCTGGCACAGCTGGTTAAGACACCAACTAGAGGGGAGAATATTCTAGATTTAGTTTTTACGAATGGGAATTGGGTTTCAGATGTCAAGGTGGGAGAAAATTTAGGTTGCAGTGACCATCTATGTTTGTGGTTTGATGTAAAAACTCATTGTGAGCAATCCTATAATGCAACCAAAGTATTGGATTTCAGAAAAACAAATTTTAATGCAATGGGAGAATATTTAGATAATGAATTAAAGGGGAGGGATAAAATGGCAGGAGCGAGCATCCAGTGGACTGTATTAAAAAAGGCCATCTTAAAAGCCACTGGACTGTATGTAAGACAAATAACTAAAGGTAAAAGGAAGAAGAAACCGCTATGGTTTAGCAATGATGTAAGGGCTATAGTCAATGAAAAAAAGGCTGCCTATAGGAGGTATAAAGAGTCTGGAAGTATAGCTGATAGGGAGGTATATAAAATGAGACAGAAGGAGGCGAAACAGATAATATATGCTGCTAAAGCCTCAAAAGAGGAAGAAATTGCCAAATCTGTAAAGAAGGGGGATAAAACCTTCTTCAGATATATTAATGATAAGAAGAAGAAAAACTGCGGCATCACGAAGCTTAGTACCGGGAATAATACATGCATTAATGGGAATAAGGAGATCGCTGACCATTTCAATAGCTACTTCTGTTCAGTTTTCTCAAAAGACACCTTACAAAATAATACTATAGAGGGATATAGCATTGCTTCCAGCTGTACGGATTCAGCTCCAGTGATCTTAGAAGCCGATGTCTTAGAAGAACTTGAACGATTAAAGATAAATAAGGCAATGGGTCCAGATGGCATCCACCCCAGAGTTCTTAAAGAACTCAGATCTGTCATTGCTACCCCCCTGACTGATTTGTTTAACCAATCCTTGTTAACAGGAGAAGTTCCTGAGGATTGGAGAATGGCCAGTGTTGTGCCTATTCACAAGAAGGGCAGTAGAGAAGA
This sequence comes from Erythrolamprus reginae, assembly GCF_031021105.1. Classification (NCBI taxonomy): domain Eukaryota; kingdom Metazoa; phylum Chordata; class Lepidosauria; order Squamata; family Dipsadidae; genus Erythrolamprus; species Erythrolamprus reginae. Next base: position 7,064,900 of record NC_091951.1, read on the forward strand.
AGCTGGTAACTACAGGCCAGTTAGCTTGACATCAGTTGTAGTTAAAATGATGGAGACTCTACTCAAAAAGAGGATAAATCAGCACCTAAAAAACAATAACTTATTAGACCCAAATCAGCATGGCTTTACTGAAGGCAAATCATGTCGTACTAATCTCATTTATTTCTTTGACTATGTCACAAAGGTGTTGGATGAAGGTGGTGCCGTGGATATTGCCTACCTGGACTTCAGCAAAGCCTTTGATACGGTTCCACATAAAGAGCTGATAGATAAATTAGTGAAGATTGGACTTAATCCCTGGATAGTTCAATGGATTTGCAGCTGGCTGAAGCGTAGACATCAGAGAGTTATTGTTAATGGCGAGTATTCTGAGCAGAGTCAGGTTACAAGCGGTGTGCCACAAGGATCTGTTCTGGGTCCTATTCTTTTTAATATATTTGTGAGTGACATAGGGGAAGGTTTGGTAGGGAAGGTTTGCCTATTTGCCGATGACTCTAAAGTGTGCAATAGGGTTGATATTCGTGGAGGCGTCTGTAATATGGTAAATGATTTAGCTTTACTAGATAAATGGTCTAAGCAATGGAAACTGCAGTTTAATGTTTCCAAATGTAAAATAATGCACTTGGGGAAAAGGAATCCTCAATCTGAGTATTGTATTGGCAGTTCAGTGTTGGCAAATACTTCAGAAGAAAAGGATTTAGGGGTAGTGATTTCTGACAGTCTCAAAATGGATGAACAGTGCAGTCAGGCGGTAGGGAAAGCAAGTAGGATGCTTGGCTGCATAGCTAGAGGTATAACAAGCAGGAAGAGGGAGATTATGATCCCACTATATAGAATGCTGGTGAGACCACATTTGGAATACTGTGTTCAGTTCTGGAGACCTCACCTACAAAAAGATATTGACAAAATTGAACGGGTCCAAAGACGGGCTACAAGAATGGTGGAAGGTCTTAAGCATAAAACGTATCAGGAAAGACTTAATGAACTCAATCTGTATAGTCTGGAGGACAGAAGGAAAAGGGGGGACATGATCGAAACATTTAAATATATTAAAGGGTTAAATAAGGTCCAGGAGGGAAGTGTTTTTAATAGGAAAGTGAACACAAGAACAAGGGGACACAATCTGAAGTTAGTTGGGGGAAAGATCAAAAGCAACATGAGAAAATATTATTTTACTGAAAGAGTGGTAGATCCTTGGAACAAACTTCCAGCAGATGTGGTAGATAAATCCACAGTAACTGAATTTAAACATGCCTGGGATAAACATATATCCATCCTAAGATAAAATACAGAAAATAGTAGAAGGGCAGACTAGATAGACCATGAGGTCTTTTTCTGCCGTCAGACTTCTATGTTTCTATGTTTTGTGTCTAATCACACTTGGCCAAGAAATAAATTCTATTCTATTCTATTTATTCTAATGTTGTCTATCTGGGAAAAGATTAACCTGGTAATTTTCTTGACAAATCCATGCTTTATGACAAGTACCTGTTCTTGTCAAGGAATTTATGAGTATTTTCTTTGTGCAGTTTATGACACATTTTAGAAAGTTTTTTATAATTGTCATGCCATTGAGATTTCTTATAATTGTAATGCCTGGATGTTCCCATTCTAGTTCCATCCTTTTTTGGAGAAGAATGAGTTTTGCAATCTTTCTGAATACAAACTGTACTTGGACAAAAATGGAGACTTAAAGGCTGACTTGAGTTTCGCTGCCTTGGTGTTTCTCCCCAACAAGAGAAAAGCTGTAAAAAACCCGGTGACTATTGAAAACCAGACTGTTATTATCAACCAACATCATCTGTCATGGCTACAGTTGCATAATAGGGTAGAAGCAAAATTGATGTATTTTCTCTATTTTCAAAAAGATTCTGACCCACATCATTGGGTTAAGCCTATACACTTTTTTTTCCGGTTCCGGTGGGGTTGCGAGGTGGTGGGTGGAAGCCGCAGCTCCGTCGGACTACGGTGTAACATCGTGAATATAGGCTTTTTTCAGTCAAGTTTCAAACTTTGCTCGACCTATTCAATGAAGTAAATTGTCCCTGCCTCCAAAGACCACCATTTCGAGCATTTGCACATTGGGGGAGATCCATTGCTGACCTGTGGACACATCGGGGTTTGATCAGCTGAGACACGGAACTGCGGAAATGGCGTCTGTGGATCTGACTCTGTTTTCTGCAAGATCATACTACGAGGAAAGACCGAGGGACTGAGAATCCGGCCGCAAACCGACCCTGAGAGGTGAGAGAGAGAGGGGCGAGAGAGGAATCGGAGGAATCGACACCACAGTAGCCCTCCCCACCCGAACAGATTCAGGATGCTGTTTGATGCAATAACATGCTGCACGGAGCCCGAGAAATAAAGAGATCGAGAGGGGTGAGGGAGAGGCGAGAGAGGAAATAAACGAGCATTACCACCACGACAGTCCTGGCCCCCGAACAGACCTAAGATGCCGAGAGCTATATGGCGGGAGCGCTCGGCGTCGGAAAGTCTATCGGGTAGAGGGCCTACCTGGACCGGCGGCTGCTGTGAGGGAGAGGGCCGAGAGAGCAAGGCGGAGACTGTGGAAAAAACGTCGATGCAGCTGGAAGACTCTATTAAAGGCCATGGAGTCCGTATGCAGACTGCATGACATCGTGGAGAGGCTCGTGAATTGGAAGTTCCCCTATAACTATAGAGGTATTGGATGGCGACCAGGGGGACCAGCGGAAATCGGGGAGTTCTGTAGAAATGGAGGAGCTGAAGACAGAGGAAAAGACCAGGAGGGCCGGACGGTGGCAGCGGTTGGCACAAGAGAGTCTGGGAAATAGAACTTGAATATCCCCAGAACTGACTTTTTTTTTTAGATCTTAGGTGCTATATATCTTTTGCACTCTATAACTTAGCACTTTATAACTTAACGATTTTTAAATAATTATATGTTATTCTATTAAGATCCTGAGAATAACTTAGTGTTAATTGGTATCCTATTTTAGTGCAAGTGATTTTTTATATTGTTTTTTAATTGAATTTATATGGAATTTTAATATTTTAGCTAATTTATTAGAAGGGTTTTTTTTAAACTAATGAATTATTGGGGTGGGTATGATGATATGTATGAAATGAATGATTGTTATGGGTGGGATGGGTGGGACTCTGGTATGGATGAAATAAATGGAAATGGTATGAATGATCGGATTAGCCTACCTGACACTGGAGAGGCAGGAGGGGAGGGGGCACTGATGTCTGGGGTGGGAGAGGGTCGGAATATCCCGGTCCTGCTGGGGAGAGGCAGATATGGCGGGGGTCACAGAGCTAGCCGTTCCAGGGGAACGAGAGATCGTTGCTTAATAACGATCCCTTGTTCTGGCTCTGTGAACCCAATCCTGGGTGCTGGTGATGAGTGTAATTCTGGCCCTGGGCTCAAGCTGCTGCTACTCAATGCCAGGTAGGTGGTAAATAAAGCTCTCCTCATCCGGGATCTGATCCTGGATGAGGAGGCTGACCTGGCATGTGTTACTGAAACCTGGCTGGGCCCAGAGGGAGGAGTTCCTCTCTCTGAAATTTGCCCAGCCAGGTTTCAGATATGGCATCAGCCTCGACCCCAGGGAAGGGGGGGAGGAGTGGCTATTATAGCCAGGGAGAGCCTTGGCTTGCGTAGACTCGTTGCTCCAGAGATTGCGTGTTGCGAGTCCCTCCTGGTGAAGTTGGACTTAGGGGTCCAGGTGGGCATGTTCCTCATGTACCTGCCTCCCAGCTGCGTGTAACAAGCCCTGCCTGTGCTACTCGAGGAGGTAGCCTGGTTGGCGGTGGGGTTCCCCAGACTTATTGTCTTGGGGGACTTTAACCTGCCGTCGCTTGGTGAAACCTCTGGACTGGCACAGGAGTTCATGGCCACCATGACAGCCATGGACCTGACCCAAGTAGTACAGGGTCCGACTCACGAGGGGGGGCATGCACCCGACATGGTATTCCTCTCTGAGCAACTGAGTAATGGTCTGAGACTAAGGGGCTTAGAAGTGTTGCCTTTGTCATGGTCGGACCATTTTCTACTGCGGCTTGACTTCCTGGCTCCAATCCTTCCCCGCAGGGAGGTGGAACCGATTAAGCTGTTTCGCCCCAGACGCCTGATGGATCCAGAGGGCTTTCAGAAGGCACTTGGGGTTATTCCAGATACACTCGTACACAGTTCAGCAGAGTCTCTGTCTAAGGCCTGGAACAAGGCTGCAGCGGAGGCTCTTAACCGAATTGCGCCGTTGCGACCTCTCCGTGGCACTAGACCCCGTAGAGCTCCATGGTTCAACGAGGAGCTCCGGGAGTTGAAACGCCAGAAGAGACGTCTAGAGAAGCGATGGAGGAAGAGTAAGTCCGAATCCGATCGAACACTTGTAAGAGCACATATTAAGACTTACAAAGTGGCGCTCAAGGCGGCAAGATGTGCGTATCATTCCGCTTGATTGCATCAGCGGAATCCCGCCCGGCCGCTCTGTTTAGGGTGACCCGCTCCCTTCTTAATCAGGGGGGAGTTGGGGAACCCTTGCAGAGTAGTGCCAAGGATTTTAACACGTTTTTCGCTGATAAAATCGCTCAGATCCGAGCGGACCTCAACTCTAATTGGAATACAGAGTCGACTGACAACGGAATCACAACAGACAGGGACTGTAGCCACAATGGTGCATTTATGCACGCCCTTTACAGACCTCTTAGGAATGGGGTGAGGTCAACTGTAGACAGTCTAAGATTAATTTTTGGGGGGTTTGGGGAAGAAACCAGTGTCAGGTAGTGTATTCCATGCATTGACCACTCTCTTGCTGAAGTTGTATTTTCTGCAATCGGGTTTCAAGCATTTTACATTGAGTTTGAATCTATTTTGTGTGCATATGATGTTTGAGTTGAAGCTTAAGTATTCATTAACTGGTAGGACATTGTGGTAGATGACTTTATGAACTACATTTAGATCAGATCGAAGGAGGCCTATCTCAAGGTTTTCTAAGTCCGTAATTTCAAATCTGGTGGAATGTATTTTATTTATTTATTTATTTTGATCTGATTGGTTGGTGGAATCATAATTACTTGAAGGATTGACATGGTGATTATTATGAAGTGTTTTTTTGTTTAAGGCTGGTTTCCAAATCTCTGGTAGGCGGGACGTATCATCCCTTTTATTCATGCAGAGGGGGTGTTTCTCAATCTCTATAGCTTCTAAAGTAATTCTTCTATATAAATTTTCTGTTTTGGAAAGTAATTTAGTTTTTTCAAAGTCAATTTCGTGCCCTGTTTTTTAATATGCTGGACAAGGGAGGAAGTCTTTTCTTCTTTTTTAACTGCATTCTTATGTTCTGCAATGCGTGCACTTACTCTTCGATTGGTTTGTCCAATGTATGTGGCTGCACATGTTTTGCAAGGGATTTCATAGATTTCTTTATGTTCTAATTGGATTTTATCTTTTGGGTTCCTTAGGATATTTGATATTTTTTGGTTAGTGAAAAATGAAGTTTTGATGTTATGTTTGTGCAGAATTTTACTAATTTTGTCTGTGGTGCCCTTGATGTAAGGGAGGAGGGTGGTACCATTGTCCTGTTCTTGATCTTGATTTTTTGGGGGTGTCTCTTTTTTGATTAGGTTTGTGATTGCTTTCCTTTCGAATCCATTAGAAATTAATACATCTTTGAGTTTGTCCAATTCAGTTTTTAAGTGCTCATGGTCAGCTAGGCGTTTGGTTCTGGTGATGAGAGTTTTGGCCACTGAGGTGATCTGTGCGGGGTGGTGGTGGGAGTGTGCATTTAGATAACGGTTCGTATGGGTTTTCTTTTGGTAGATAGTGTGTCCTAGGGTGCCATTGGGTTTTTTATAGACCAGTACATCTAGAAAGGGAAGTTGATCATTGATTTCTGTTTCCATAGTAAATTGTATTTTGGGGTGTAGGTTATTGAGATGTGTGAGGAAATTGTCTAGTTTTTCCCTTCCATGTGGCCAAATTACAAAAGTATCATCAACATATCTCAGCCAAAGTTTAGGTTTGTGTTTGGATTGCTCTAATGCATTATTTTCAAAATATTCCATATAGAGGTTGGCGATGACAGGTGAGAGGGGTGATCCCATGGGGGCTCCCTCTATCTGTTTATATCTTTGTTCGTTATAGATGAAGTATGTATTAGTCAGGCAGTGGTTGGTTAAATCTAGGATATATTTGGGGGGGGGCTTGTGTTTGTCCTGGATAACCAATCAGATCACTAAAACATAGTCACCCAATCTATTTGCTACATTCAAACCAAATCTCCACCCCTAACACTATATACAAGGAAGAAATGGCAGTTGCAAACATTCCATATTTACAACAGCACGAAGCTTGAAACTTCAGCCTGATGATGGTGAATGTGATTTCACCGAAACATCGCATAGACACTCAAAATATTACACGGGGCAAAACCCGAACTCAAAACAGAGGTCTCACTCGTCATCTTCAGGCTGGTGTTTCTGTCCTTGTTCTCAGGCGAACACTGCGAGACCTGAGCTGCATTCCTTCTATAAATACTGGTGGCTGGGTGTGGTTTGATGGCTCAGCAATTGCCTGCTGTGTAGAAACTTCCTGGTGAGTCAGTGGGGTAACAATTGGGGTCGTTGATGTAGCTGAGGTATGCTGATTAGTTAATGGTTGTAGATTAGGCGTGATATCCTGAGTAGTTGGACCTCATCGAAACGTCGCCAGAAATTTCCAAATCCTAGATGGGAAGAAACCCGAATATACCAAGACCGTCATACCTGTACCCGTGAAAATCTACGAATATATATATATATACACACATACATATACATATATATATATATATATATATATATATATATATATATATACACACACATACATACATACATACATATATATATATATATATATATACACACACATACATACATACATATATATATATAAAAATATTTTTAGCTGAAATTTTAAAATTAAGGGAGTTGTAAGCTTCGTGCTGCTGTAGATATAGTACACATAGAAAAGAAGATATAGTAATAGAATATATCAATGAAAGAATAGAAGAAGAGATATAGGAATAGAAGAAAGGTATAGGAGATATAGGAGAGCAATAGGAAGAGTAAGTCTGAATCCGATCGAACACTTGTAAGACCTTTTATTAAGACTTACAAAGTGGTGCTCAAGCCGGCAAGATGTGCGTATCATGCCGCCTTGATTGCATCAGCAGAATCCCGCCCAGCCGCTCTGTTTAGGATGACCCGCTCCCTTCTCAACCAGGGGGAAGTTGGGGAGCCCTTACAGAGTAGTGCCAAGGATTTTAACATGTTTTTCGCTGATAAAATCACTTAGATCCGGGGCGGACCTCGACTCCAATTGGAAAACAGAGTCGGCTGACACCGAGTCAGTCAAGGTGACTGGGGCCCGTCCTTGTCCACCTGTCTGGGAAGAGTTTGATCTAGTGACACCTGATGAAGTGGACAAGGCCATGGGAGCTGTGAGTTCTGCCACCTGTTTACTGGATCCATGTCCCTCCTGGCAGGTTTCGGCCAGCAGGGAGGTGACACGGAGCTGGGTCCAGGAGATTGTCAACGCTTCCTTGGGGAGGGGATCCTTTCCATCATCCTATAAAGAGGTGCTCATGCGCCCCCTCCTCAAGAAGCCTTCCCTGGACCCAGCCATACTCAATAACTACCGTCCAGTCTCCAACCTTCCCTTTATGGGGAAGGTTGTTGAGAAGGTGGTGGCACTGCAGCTCCAACGGTCCTTGGAAGAAGCCGATTATATAGGTCCCCAGCAGTCGGGTTTCAGGCCCGGTTACAGTATGGAAACTGCTTTGGTCGCGTTGATGGATGATCTCTGGCGGGCCCGGGACAGGGGTTTATCCTCTGTCCTGGTGCTTCTTGACCTCTCAGCAGCTTTCGATACCATTGACCATGGTATCCTTCTGCACCGGCTGGAGGGGTTGGGGGTGGGAGGCACTGTTCTCAATTGGTTCTCCTCCTACCTCTCCGGTCGGTTGCAGTCGGTGTTAGTGGGGGGCCAGAGGTCGACCCCGAGGTCTCTCCCTTGTGGGGTGCCTCAGGGGTCGGTCCTCTCCCCCCTGCTATTTAATATCTACATGAAACCACTGGGTGAGATCATCCAAGGGCATGGGGTGAGGTATCATCAGTACGCCGATGATACTCAGCTTTACATCTCCAGCCCATGTCCAGTCAATGAAGCAGTGGAAGTGATGTGCCGGTGTCTGGAGGCTGTTGGGGCCTGGATGGGTGTCAACAGACTCAAACTCAACCCGGATAAGACGGAGTGGCTGTGGGTTTTGCCTCCCAAGGACAATTCCATCTGTCCTTCCATTACCCTGGGTGGGGAATTATTGACCCCCCTCAGAGAGGGTCCGCAACTTGGGCATCCTCCTCGATCCACAGCTCACATTAGAGAACCATCTTTCAGCTGTGGCGAGGGGGGCATTTGCCCAGGTTCACCTGGTGCACCAGTTGCGGCCCTATCTGGACCGGGAGTCACTGCTCACAGTCACTCATGCCCTCATCACCTCGAGGTTCGACTACTGTAATGCTTTCTACATGGGGCTACCTTTGAAAAGTGTTCGGAAACTCCAGATTGTGCAGAATGCAGCTGCGAAAGTAGTCATGGGCTTACCTAGGTATGCCCATGTTTCACCAACACTCCGCAGTCTGCATTTGTTGCCGATCTATTTCCGGTCACAATTCAAAGTGTTGGTTATGACCTTTAAAGCCCTTCCTGGCACTGGACCAGAATATCTCCGAGACCGCCTGCTGCCGCACGAATCCCAGCGACCGATTAGGTCCCACAGAGTGGGCCTTCTCCGGGTCCCGTCAACTAAACAATGTCGGTTGGCAGGCCCCAGGGGAAGAGCCTTCTCTGTGGCCGCCCCGACCCTCTGGAACCAACTCCCCCCTGGAGATTAGAACTGCCCCTACTCTCCTTGCCTTTCGTAAGCTCCTTAAGACCCACCTTTGTCGTCATGCATGGGGGAACTGAGACATCTCCCCCGGGCATATACAATTTATGAATGGTATGTCTGTATGTATGTTTGTTTAGAAAATGGGTTTTCTTAAAATATTTTTAAACTGTAATTTAGATTTGTTGTAAATTGTTTCACTTTGTTGTGAGCTGCCCCGAGTCTGCGGAGAGGGGCGGCATAGAAATATAAATAATAAATAAGTAAGTAAGTAAGTAAGTAAGTAAGTAAATAAATAAATAAATAAATAAATAAGACAGGGGACGGAAGGCACTCTAGTGCGCTTGTACTCTCCATAGTAGGAGGAGTTAGTCTCCAAAAATGGATTGACCTTGTCCCCAACCAATCAGGACTGAGTCTAAAAAAGTATAAACAGTGCTCTTCATCTTGGATTCACCCTCTTTCAACTCAGTCCAAGTCCAGGACGTGTGCTGTTGCTTGCAACATCCTGTCAAATAGCCTTGACATCTTTTATCCATTTATCCATCCATCCATCTGTCATCTATCCATTCAACTACCATCCATCCATCTTGCTGATTGTGATCCTTCCCCCTGCAAGTTCCCCAACATCTCGACTAGGTTGTATTGAAGGCAGTTATTGGGTACTGCTCCAATGCTTCCGCTTGTGCCTCCAGCCGTAAGCCCCAAATCCTGTTAATTGCCAGTATTCTGGCTGAGAGAGAGGGGAAATGGAGTTTCTGAGAGAAAGGTTGCTCAATAAGGCTGGCAATTGATTATTAAGGAGGGTATTATACAGGCAGGCTACAGTGCTTTGTCACTTTTGCCATGGTAGATTTATTAAGCCCTCCTTTCAATTGGCTAGTCCACCCCAAAATAAGAATCCTCTTGTAGACTACTGTGCTCTGTCACTATTGCCTTTTTCAATTGTAATGCTGTTCCGATGCCGCTGAGTAGTTGAGGACTTCAAATGCAAAGCGCCGATTCCACAGCCCCTCAGAAGGCCGCCTGCCATCTGTGCTGCTCGATAAAGCACCCACTACCACGCCCGACTGATCTGACTGGATGCCTTTCATGCCAACTTCAATAGCTCGATCTGATGTTCCTGTTACCTTCTCCAACTGCTTACTTCTCCCTTCACCTGCTACTTGTCTTGATTCAGGCCTCTGGGCCATTCTCAGCATGCCGGAAAGCTATAATGCATCCTCTGATTGACAAAACGCCATTTTGGATGGCCCATGTGATCAACAGCCATTTTTAATTGCCCACTTTACATGTACTGGAAAACCATGTGGGCAGTAGCCATTTTGAGAGCATCAAGTTCTGCCATTGTGTCACATGCCCAGTGGCCATCTTGGGAGTAGCACAAAGGTTATGGCAGCCATTTTGAATAAGGGAAATACTCTGCAACCATTTTGTATACCTCTCTAGGCCAATGGCAGCCATTTTGAATGCCTCTCAAGGCCGATGGCAGCCCTTTTGAATGACTGATAAAGGCAGCAGCCATTTTGAGTGTAACTTACATATGGTGGTGACCATTTAGTGTGTACAAATTAAACTTTTGGGGGGAAGTTTTGATCCCCTCATAGAGGGTATGCAACTTGGGTGTTCTCCTTGATCCAAAGCTGACCTTACACCATCATCTTTCAGCTGTGGCGATGGGGGCATTTGCCCATGTTCACCTCATGCATAGGTTGAGGCCTTATTTGGACAGGGAGTCTCTACTCACAGTCACTCATGCCATTATCAGCTTGAGGTTCAACTACTGCAATGCTCTCTACATAAGGCTACCTTTGAAGAGTGTTTGGAAACTATAGCTCATGCAGAATACAGCCGCATGAGCAGTCATGGGCCTTTCCAGGTATGCCCATATCTCTCCAGTACCCCGGGGGCTTTATTGGCTGCCAATTGGCTTCTCAACACAATTAAAAGTGTTGGTTATGACTATACCAAGCCCTACATAGCATCGCACCATATTACTTATGGGGCCACCTTCTATCGCATGAGCCCCAGTGACCGGTTTGATTTCATAGAGTCGGCCTTCTCCAGGTCCCATCAACTAGACAATGTTGCTTGGTGGGGACTAGGGGAAGAGCCTTCTCTGTGGGGCTCTGGCCCTCTGGAACCAGCTCCCCCCGGAGATTTGTACTGCCCCCCCCCCACATTCCACAAGTGTCTTAAGACACATTTATGCTGCCAGGCTTGGGGCAATTATGTCAGGATTAAGCCTAAGCTCATATAATATCCCAGTAGAGGAGGAAGGTCTGTAGTCAATGTAATGGCTATTATACATAAAGAATGCTGAATCATTGTGAGTCAACTAAATATACTGCAACCTGATTGATGATGTTCCAAAGTCAGCTGTGGATCAAGGAGGATTTGATGGGATCACCACAAAGAGTTTACCAGGACTCCCATTCTTTTATAGCTCTATTGAGGAAACAGCCCTCTAAACTACACATAGTACAGAATCATTTCCTTTTCCCATACAATTTCTTGCTACCTGCTATGGAATCTTATGAATATAGGATTTAACAGAGGTTCATTTTCCATAAGATCTCCCTCCTCCGCCTAAAACTCAGAAATAGTCTGCATTAACACCTCTCCACTTTCATCTTCCTCCCCTTCACATTCTGCCTCAGCTGGCAAGGCCATGGGGCCAGTGCACCCAGGTGGCGTTGGCTCTTTCTCGTCTTCATCATCTGACATTATCAAAGTTGATCTAGGCTCACTCACAATACATGGAGTACTGCGTCCTGTTTTGGTCACCACACTACAAAAAAGACTTTGAAATTCTAGAGAAAGTGCAGAAGAGAGCAACAGGATGATGCATATGAATAGTGGTTGCAGGAATTGAGCATGGCTAGTCTAGCGAAGAGAAGGGCCAGGGGAGACATGATACTTTCAATACTTGGAAGGCAGCCACAAAGAGGAAGGGGTCAGGCTGTTTTCCAAAGTATCAAAAGGCCGAAGAAAGAATAATTGATGGAAACTTTATTTATTTATTATTTATTTATTTATTTGTCCAATACACAAATACATAGGAAGAAAAATAGACATGTAGTAATATATATAAGGGTAAATTGAACTTAGAGGAGAGGATGTATGAAAGAAAGAGAATATATATGATAAGTGAGAGAAAGGAAAGACAATTGGACAGGGGACGAAAGGCACACCAGTGCACTTATGTACGCCCCTTAAACTGACCAAGAAGAGATTCAACCTGGAAATAAGGAGAAATTTCTTGACAGTAAGAGCTTGTCTGCAGAGATTGTGAGAGCTCCAACACTTGAGACTTTCAAGAGAAGATTGGATGGATACTTATCTGAAATGCAGTAGGGATTCCTGCTTGAGTGGGGAAGTTGGATGAGATGATCTACAAGGTCCCTTCTAAATCTTATAATAAATAAATAAATGAAATATAATTATAGGGAATTTGTCTTGGATATCTAGCTGGGCCTAAGAGGTTCACACCCATATCTCATACATTCTGTAGGAAAAGATTCCTGACTTAACACTTTCTGAGGGACATGTTCTCATGATTTTACCTCATCTCAACACAGTTCTAGAAACTCAGTGGTCATTTTTATTTCAAAGGTACATCAGCATGTCAGGATGGTTAGTGCTAACAGATATTATTTGGAATTTCTTATTTTTCTGCTTAGTCTCTGCCACAGTCCAAATGTGCGGAAAAATGTCATCCTGGATTTTTCAAGGAGAAGCGAGAAGGAGAGCCATTTTGCTGCTACAACTGTGTTCCTTGTCCTGAGGGGACCATTTCCATCCATGAAGGTGGGTGACACCAAAGAAAAGGGAAGGCCTTGCAGAAGTGGATTCATCCAAGGCAATTTTCATAAAAGTGAAAGTTAAAGGACAGAATGAATCACAACAGATTTTTGTTTATTTTCAAACTGCGTGATTTATCATGAAAATGAAAAATAGTAAAGATCTTGATAGGGATTGGAGAGTATGGCATATTGGACAGGTTTTGCTATTGTCAGAGAGAATAGTGCTTTTTAGTTTTTTGTTTGTTTGTTTGTTTGTTTGTTTTGTCATGTACATATTGTGATATACAAAGTTCTGCCCATAGTTCATGGGAGCAGGCACGTTGTAGAAGAGATAGATCTGGTCTGGATCTAAGTTATTGTAATTAATAATGTTTCTGGGGATGGAGTTTATGGTCTTGATGAATTGTTGTTTGGTAGGCTCATTTTTGCATACCACTCTGCAGAAACGGTAGGGCCACCAAGCCATCGCTATACCTGTGCTCAGGGCCATTACTGGTAACTTCTATGATACCTTCAGGGGAAATTATTTGTGTATGCTGGTAATGGATGATATTTCATACTTTTGATAAGTCAGATTCATCATTTTGTTCTAGTCTGAAAAGGATTTCATTGTGACGTTTTTGTTCATGCTCCATGGCATCGTTGACGAGGGTGGGGATATCAGTGGTTGAGTTGGTGGGTCTTTGTGGTAGGGGTAGTGATTGAGGTGGTCTTGGTAGAGTATAAACAGGTGGTGGAGGAGTGGCCGAGGGTATTTGGTTTGATGAGTTTGTGTTTTTCAGTACTTTGATATTTTTTCCCATGGATGCAAGATGTGGTTCTAGGTTTTCAGTGTATGCTTGTTAGATTTTTGTTGTTGCTTTTAGGGTGTGGATCTCGTCAGACATGCTGTTGAGAATATCAAGTTTAGGAGTGCAGGATGGACTGAAATGAAGTAATTTAAATTTAAATTAAATTTAAATATACTTTATTAGATTATAAAAAAAGAAAACAGGGAAAAGGGGGATGGGAATACAAAAAAGAGAAGTGGGAGGGGGTTGGGGTTGGGGTAAACAGTATTTTTATACAGCGACTTATATATATTATTGTATATACATTCCAAATATTTGTCTATATGTAGGTATTTTGTATTCAATATTCTTATTTCGATAATCTTATAGCTGTAGTATTTAATGGTCCAACAATAGCGTAGAAAGAAGAGGTGGTTGGAGGTGGGATAGAAAAGGAAAGAGAATGGAAAGAAAAGATGAAGCTAGGGAAAGAAGAAAAAGGGGAGGGGTGGTACCTGCAAACTAGCAGGCATTTGGATTATGATGACTTAGTTTGATTATATTTATTATTTTTGTTAGGGAGAAGTAATTGTAGGTTGCGACATTAGTGAATTTCTGATAATTATCAAATGGATTGAACCCAGAGAAGGGTTGTATTGATTTTGATCCGAATTTCTATTGTATATATCTTTATTTTGATTTTTATTAAGAGATTTTAATTGGTTTTTGTTTTATTGTCCTTAAAGCTGGATAGCCATCTGAACCATTTCTCCCAGGCCTTGTAGAACTCTGAATCATTTTTCTTTTGAATTTCCATTGTTAATTTTGATAGTTTGGCACATTCCATAATTTTACTAATGATGGTTAAATTTGTTGGTGTGTCTTCTTTTTTCCAGTGCTGTGCGTATGTTAATCTGGCGGCCGTTAGTATTTGAATAATAAGGTATTCTTTACTTAGTTCCTGTCTAAAAATGCCCAGAAGGAATAGTTCTGGTTTAGTTATTATCTTTGTCAATATGACTTGATCCATTATTTTTTTAATTTGTGTCCAAAATTTTTGGGCGTATGTACAAGTCCACCACATATGATAGTATGTTCCCTGGTGTTTTTTACATTTCCAGCATGAAGATGATACGTTTGGGTACATTTTAGAAAGCCTAGCAGGTGGAAGGTGCCATCTGTATATCATTTTGTGCAGATTTTCCTTGTAAGATACAGCAAGTGTCATTTTATAATTAATTGTAAATATTTTTCCCATTCTGTGAGTCTTATTGTGTATCCAGAATTTTGTGTCCATGCAATCATAGATCCTTTCACTTGCTCTTCTATAGTATCCTGCTTTAACAAATAGCTATATAGTTTAGAGATCATTTTTATATTGGATCTGCGGAGAGGGGCGGCATACAAATCTAAATAAATAAATAAATAAATAAATAAATAAATTAAGTCGAGAGGATTTGTGTTTTGAAAGCCAAATGTACTTTTGTGTTGTTTGTATTTTGTGTTTATTTGTATGTATGTGAACCAGTCTATTGGTACTCCATTGTCTTCTAGTTGTTGTCTGGTAAGAATATTATCGTTAGAGTCTAGTAATTTAGAGTAAGTTATTATTTTCGGTACTGAAAGAGGGGTCTGGTACGTATGAAATTCGTTTGGGGATAACCATTTTGGGGTTGCTAGGTAATTTTGTTTTTATCTGTTGCCATGTCAATATTAATGTGTTTCTGATATGATGATTTTTAAAGTATTTTGGTATTTTATTTGATTCTACCATTAGAAATGTGTGCCATCCTGATTGTAAGTTAAATCCTTCTAGAGAAAGCAATCTTGTGTTTTGTAGTGTTATCCAATCTTTAAGCTTAATTAAATTAGTGGCTTGGTAGTAGAGATAAAAGTTGGGGAGGCCAAAGCCTCCCCTTGATCTGTGGTCTTGCAGATTTTTTAATTTTATTCTTGTCTTTTTTTTTTGTCCAAATGAATTTCCGAATTAGTTTGTGTAAGTGTTCAAAGAATGATTTGTTTAATTTAATCGGAGCTACCTGAAATAGATATAGATATCTAGGAAAAATGTTTGATTTTATTGCAGCAATTTTACCCATCAGTGATAATTTTAGGTTTGTCCATCTATTTAAATCCTTCTGTATGTTCTGTGTAAGTTTGTCATAGTTATCTTTTTTCAAAGTACTGTTGTTTGCTGAAATCGTGATGCCCAAATATTTGGTTTTTTTCACTATTTTTAGATTAAGGGCTTGTTCTAATATAGAGGTTTGTTCTGATGTCATGTTTTTGGTTATAATTTGGGTTTTGTCTAGATTAATTTTAAGACCAGTTATTTCCCCAAGTCTATGGATTTCACTCATTAGAATATGGGCTGATTTAAGGGGGTCTTGAATTGTAAATACTATATCGTCTGCAAAAGCTTGGAGTTTGAAGTGTTCCTTTTTTATTTTAAGTCCATTTATTTGTTCATTGTTTCTTATATTTTTTAAAAATGTTTCTATAGCTAATATAAAAATTAGAGGTGCTAAGGGACATCCCTGGCATACTCCTCTCATTACTGTTATTTCTTTTGTGATGGTTTTGTTAAAAAGTATTTTTGCTGTTTGTTGGGAGTAAATAGATTTTATTAAGTTAATGAAGTTGTCTCCAAATTTCATGTGTTCTATTTGTGTAATAAAATATTCCCAGTAGAGGGAATCAAAGGCTTTTTTCAGGTCTATAAACATGAGCGCCACTGGTTTATCACGATTTTCATTATAGTATTCTAAGGTGTTGAGTATAGTTCGGGTATTGTTACTTATATTTCTTTTTGGTAAAAATCCGTTTTGATCCGGATGTATGATATTGTTTAATATATTTTTGAAGCGTTCTGCAATTATTGATGAAAAAATTTTGTAATCTGTGTTTAGTAGTGAAATTGGCTGGTAATTATCTAAATATTTTTTTATCTTTGTTTTCTTTTGGTATAATAGTAATGTAAGCTTCAGACCATGTTTTCGGAAGCTTGCCTTGTTGTAGTGCCTGATTATATAAATTTAGCATTATTGGTTCTAGTATGTCCTGGTGACGTTTATAAAATTCCGAAGGAATACCGTCAGGTCCTGGGGTTTTGTTATTATGTTGTTTTGCAATGGCCAATTTAATTTCTGTAGAAGTGATATTCCTATTTAGTTTTTTTCTTTCTTCCTCTGTTATCTGAAATGTTTCATTTAGAGCTAAGTATTTCTTAATTGCGGAGTTATCTGGTTTGTCTGAGTTGTATAGGTCCTGGTAAAATTGTTGTATTATGTTTTTCTTTTCCTCTGTGTTTGTTTTCAGTAGGCCCAAGTTATCGTAAAGAGATTCTATGGCTTTGTCGGCTTTTTGCTGCGCTAATTTAAAAGCCAACCATCGACCAGGTTTATTAGCGGATTCAAAGTTTAGTTTTTTTAAAATTTTGTATTTGGCAGTAAGTTGTTGTTGAGCTTCTAGGTTTATTTCATTTTTATAGTTTTAATTTTAAGTAGTGTTGTTGTGTCATCCGGATGTTGTTGTAATGTTGTTTCTGCTTCCTGTAATTTAGAAACATAGAAACATAGAAGTCTGACGGCAGAAAAAGACCTCATGGTCCATCTAGTCTGCCCTTATACTATTTTCTGTATTTTATCTTAGGATGGATATATGTTTATCCCAGGCATGTTTAAATTCAGTTACTGTGGATTTATCTACCACATCTGCTGGAAGTTTGTTCCAAGGATCTACTACTCTTTCAGTAAAATAATACTTTCTCATGTTGCTTTTGATCTTTCCCCCAACTAACTTCAGATTGTGTCCCCTTGTTCTTGTGTTCACTTTCCTATTAAAAACACTTCCCTCCTGGACCTTATTTAACCCTTTAATATATTTAAATGTTTCGATCATGTCCCCCCTTTTCCTTCTGTCCTCCAGACTATACAGATTGAGTTCATTAAGTCTTTCCTGATACGTTTTATGCTTAAGACCTTCCACCATTCTTGTAGCCCGTCTTTGGACCCGTTCAATTTTGTCAATATCTTTTTGTAGGTGAGGTCTCCAGAACTGAACACAGTATTCCAAATGTGGTCTCACCAGCATTCTATATAGTGGGATCATAATCTCCCTCTTCCTGCTTGTTATACCTCTAGCTATGCAGCCAAGCATCCTACTTGCTTTCCCTACCGCCTGACTGCACTGTTCACCCATTTTGAGACTGTCAGAAATCACTACCCCTAAATCCTTTTCTTTTTCAGTATTTGCCAACACTGAACTGCCAATACAATACTCAGATTGAGGATTCCTTTTCCCCAAGTGCATTATTTTACATTTGGAAACATTAAACTGCAGTTTCCATTGCTTAGACCATTTATCTAGTAAAGCTAAATCATTTACCATATTACAGACGCCTCCAGGAATATCAACCCTATTGCACACTTTAGAGTCATCGGCAAATAGGCAAACCTTCCCTACCAAACCTTCCCCTATGTCACTCACAAATATATTAAAAAGAATAGGACCCAGAACAGATCCTTGTATTATTCCCGGTACTAAGCTTCGTGATGCCGCAGTTTTTCTTCTTCTTATCATTAATATATCTGAAGAAGGTTTTATCCCCCTTCTTTACAGATTTGGCAATTTCTTCCTCTTTTGAGGCTTTAGCAGCATATATTATCTGTTTCGCCTCTTTCTGTCTCATTTTATATACCTCCCTATCAGCTATACTTCCAGACTCTTTATACCTCCTATAGGCAGCCTTTTTTTCATTGACTATAGCCCTTACATCATTGCTAAACCATAGCGGTTTCTTCTTCCTTTTACCTTTAGTTATTTGTCTTACATACAGTCCAGTGGCTTTTAAGATGGCCTTTTTTAATATAGTCCACTGGATGCTCGCTCCTGCCATTTTATCCCTCCCCTTTAATTCATTATCTAAATATTCTCCCATTGCATTAAAATTTGTTTTTCTGAAATCCAATACTTTGGTTGCATTATAGGATTGCTCACAATGAGTTTTTACATCAAACCACAAACATAGATGGTCACTGCAACCTAAATTTTCTCCCACCTTGACATCTGAAACCCAATTCCCATTCGTAAAAACTAAATCTAGAATATTCTCCCCTCTAGTTGGTGTCTTAACCAGCTGTGCCAGAGCTGCTCCTGTAAAGGCCTCTACTATATTCTTACTTTTGCATGTAAGGGCACTGGGGATATTCCAGTCAACATCAGGCATGTTGAAATCACCCATAACCACAATATCTCCCTTTACTGCCATTTGGGTAATTTCATCCACCATCTTGTTGTCATATTCCTGTGTTAAGTGTTAAGTTTGTTAAGTTTCTCTTTTTTTTTGTTTATTGATGTAGGCTGAATAAGATATATATATTCCACGTATATAGGCTTTCATTGTATCCCAAACTACCTGTAGTGTCGTGTCTCCTTCACAGTTGGTCGTTATAAAAGGTGGTAGTTCATTTTCTATTTTAGTTTTAAAGTGTTTTTCATTTATGGTGGAATAGTTCATAGTCCATCTTTTGTATGTTGTGGAGTCCTGATTATTGAGAATTAAAAGTCGCGCTTCTGGATCAGTCTGGGAAGGCCGATCTCTTTGAAGGTTGGCAAAGGGGGTTCCCCAATGTCTAGGGGGGTGCCGATCACACCCTCAACTGCACTAGAGTTTCCCCTATTTGATCGCAGTCCCCGATCGCCCGTTTGGCAGCCAAAAAAATCCTTCAAAAGCCCAGCTTTCTCAGAGCAGTCGAGAGAAGCAGGGCACCAGGGCAATGTCACAACTGGAAGTGTTTTCAAGATTTTTTACTTGGAGTTTTTTTGGGGGGCGGGTGTTGCCTGGCATGTCAAGTCACAAGAATTTATTGCTTTATAGCATGAAGGTTGGAGGGAGAAGGAAATGAAATGTTAACAGTTCCTTTGTGAGCAACAAACTCAGGCAAAAGGTTGGAAGAAGAAGGAATGATTGTCCTAAATCAGCTACTCAACAGTATAGCAACAGTATTCAACAATTAGTAATAAACAATATTTTAGTCCAGAGTTTGTATAAACATGCAGTAAGCAAGAAGATAGACCACGGTGGATCCAAAGTAAGCTGTAGTTTACTTAAGCTTTTCCCCCTCAAAGGCTTTGCTTTGTTTAATTATGGAGCTTTGTTACGGAGCAGACTGGAGTAAGCATTTGAGAGGGAGGACTTTTCCCCCACAAAGATCTGAGTTCTTTAAGAACTCTGGGGTGGATGCCATCTGGACCCATTGCCTTATTTATCTTTAATCGTTCAAGTTCTTCTAAGACATTGGCTTCTAAGATCACTGGAGCTGAATCCGTACAGCTGGAAGCAATGCTATATCCCTCTATAGTATTATTTTGTAAGGTGTCTTTTGAAAAAACTGAACAGAAGTAGCTATTGAAATGGTCAGCGATCTCCTTATTCCCATCAATGCATCTATTATTCCCGGTACTAAGCTTCGTGATGCTGCAGTTTTTCTTTTTCCTATCACTAATATATCTAAAGAAGGTTTTATCCCCCTTCTTTACTGGTTTTGAAATTTCTTCCTCTTTTGAGGCTTTAGCAGCATATATTATCTGTTTCGCTTCCTTCTGTCTCATTTTATACACCTCTCTATCAGCTATACTTCCAGACTCTTTATACCTCCTATAGGCAGCCTTTTTTTCATTGACTATAGCCCTTACATCATTGCTAAACCATAGCGGTTTCTTCTTCCTTTTACCTTTAGTTATTTGTTCATTCCAGACTATTTGCAAGATCTTATCTTTCACTTTCATCCAACTAAATTCCAGAAGATAGGCATTATTTGGATCCATCTGGAAGGATAAAAAGGGCCTTTTAAGATAAATGGATTCATAATTTACCTCTAATAACCTGGATTACCATGAAAATTCTGCAGAATACACAGAAAATCATTTTGATCCTAGTTGCCCCCCCCCCCCCCAGTTTAAAAAATGTTGGCTATGTATGCTTTAGAAAATGATATTTTCCTATCTTCTGTTTGAGCTGATATTAAGAAATAAATTGTGCAAAATGCTTCTGGTATCATCGGTTATCCCAAAAAGATGTTGCTTGATGTGTAAATGACAGAATGTTAAAAAAATATTGTTTTTTTATTTTTTCAGATGCAGAAAAATGCACCAATTGTCCAGATGATCAATATCCAAATGAGGAACGAGTTCAATGTATCCTCAAAATTATAACCTTCCTGTCTTATGAAGAACATCTGGGCACCATCCTTGTCTCTTTTGCCTTACTTTTCTTCCTAACCATAGTCCTTGTCTTAATTATATTCATTCACTACCGAGAAACTCCTATTGTCAAAGCCAACAACCGGGACCTCTCTTACATCCTCTTGGTCTCCCTCCTGCTTTGCTTCTTGTCTCCTTTTCTGTTCATTGGTCAACCAAGGAAAGTCACCTGCCTCCTCCGACAAATGGTTTTCAGTAACATCTTTTCAGTTACCATTTCTTCTCTTTTGGCCAAAACAATCACAGTGGTGCTCTCTTTCCTTGCTACAAAACCAGGTAATCAGGTGAAGAGGTGGTTGGGGAAAGGCTTGGCCAACTCCATCATCCTTTCTTGTTCTGCTGTCCAAATTGTCATCTGTTCCATCTGGCTGGGAGTTTCTCCCCCATTCCCTGACTTTGACCTCTACTCCCAGCCTGGAGTGATCATTCTGCAATGCAACGAAGGATCTGTTGTCATGTTCTACATCACCCTCAGCTATCTGGGCTTTCTGGCTGCCATCTGCTTCACAGTGGCTTTCCTAGCCAAGAATTTGCCTGAGGCTTTCAATGAAGCCAAACTAATCACCTTCAGTATGTTGGTTTTCTGCAGTGTTTGGATCTCATTCCTGCCCACTTATCTGAGCACCAAAGGGAAATACATGGTGGCTGTACAGGTCTTCTCCATCTTGGCCTCCAGTGTGAGTCTACTTGGCTGCATCTTCCTCCCCAAGTGCTATATTATCATTCTGAGGCCAGACCTGAATACAAAAAAGCAGCTTATGAGCAGACAAAATGTTGAAATGTGAGACAGGAAAAAATTGAGTCCAACCCTTGAATATGATGCATAATATTCTCCATGTCTGTGTGGGCTTATCATTTTGCTTGGAAAAATTAAAGTACAATCAGATAATAGTGTCCTCTATCCTTGTCCATAAAATTGAAATATGGTCTCTTAACTCTTTTGAGTAGGTTGGTTATCTATCCTGTACCCTTAGTTGAACCCTGAAATGCTCCACCAAAATATTTCAAACATGATGTTTCTACAATGGGTGTCAGGTTAGCTTCAATCAGAATTTAATTGGGAAATAGCCAATCCCCGTTGTCCATCTTTGTCAGGTGGATGCATCTACTGGCCTTTGCTGTGAAAGCAAAACTTATCTGGGCCCTCCAGAATCTTCCCCCTCCCAAATATCCCATACCCCACTCCCGTTACTCGTGGCAGCCGAAGCATGTGGAGAGATGAAACATAGCGAGGCTGACTTTTAGACCCCCCCAAAACAGGGATGTCAGTCCTAGAAGAAAAGAGAACAGACAATGTTATGCATTAAGGTTTATCAGGGTATCTTACTCTAAAGCGATCAATATCTCTCTGGGCGTTCATGTGCCTCTCCTCAACCCATTCTGCATGAGATGGAGGGAAATGTTTCCAAAATATTGCAGTTTCCCTCTTCACCTCCTAGAATACAGAACTTCTTTGACTTCAAAATGTTGTTCCCCCTCAATGAGCAAAGGTGGTGTGGGGGCTGCTTGGGCAGGCCATAGCTCTGGTGTGTGCTCAGGCTTGAGTAGACTGACATGAAATACCAAGTGAATACTCCATGATATTTGGTAAGTCTAGTTTCATAGCTACTGAATTCATCACTTGCACTATAGGGAAAGGATCTACATATTTGGACCCAACTTTTTAGATTTTTGAGTGGTCTGTAAGAACTTTGTTGTCAAGAAGACTCTGTCTCTTACTTCGTAATTCAGTGGCCAAGCTCTCTTCTTGTTGGTCTGCGCCATATGGGCATTATGAGACTCATCGAGAGCTTTACGAGCTACTGGCCAATTCGCCTTTAACTGAGTTACCCATTCTTTTAAAGTGGGGTATTTAGGCTCATCCTATCTCAACTCAGGGATAAATCAATCCTGTCCATAAATCAATTTAAACAGCCACCTTCACTCTGCTTTTCCTGCTGATAATTTAAATAACACCGGAGGTATTGCTCCAACACCGAGTTGGCCATCTCACACGCCCTGTTAGTTTGTGGGTGATGGGCAGAACTTAACCCCTGCTTTGTGCCTAAGAGGCCCAAAAATTCTTTCCAAAAATCTGAAGTGAACTGGACCCCTCAGTCCAAGATGATTTGGTCAGGAATTCCATGGAGTCGGTACACATGCTGAATGAACAGCTTTGCCAAAGTTCTGGAAGAGGGGATTTTCAGGCAAGCTACAAAATGAACCTGCTTGGAAAAAAGGTCAGCAACCACACAAATAACCATATTCGCCCCACTCTCAGGCAATTCCACAATAAAATCCATAGATATTTCCTTCCAGGTTGCCCCGGGTCTTGTCACATTTTGCAACAGTCCTTGTGGGCGGCCAGGGAGTCGTTTCGCTGCAGCACAGATGGGCAACTGACCACTTAAGTCTCAATGTCCTTTTTCATGGAAGGCCACCAAAACTGCCTTCTCAAGGTGTGCAGATTTTTCAGGAAACCAAAATGTTCCATCACTTTAGAATCATGGCTCCTTTCCAATATTGTCATTTTTAAGGAGGCTGGGACATACAACCTGGACCCTATCCATGCTAGCTCATCTCGCCGAGTGCACTCCACCTGATGAGCCAGGAACCAGTCATCTGTTTTTAGGGCCACTTTTATTCTCGTGTTCAAGTTCTCCAGTAAGTCTGCTGCCCTGGATTTTTGCTCTCTGGTCACTGCAGGGCACGCTCACTGTTGGGCTGGAATAACTGACTGGATTACCTCTGCCCTTGCACTATTATATTGAGGTAAACATGAAAGGGCATTGGCCATAAAATTCCTTCCCCCAGGGATGTACTGCAGTGAAAAATTGAACCAGCCAAAATGCTGCGACCACCAAGGTTGCTTGGGGGACAGCTTCCGGGGGATTTGCAATGCCTCAAAATTTTTGTGATCAGTCCACACCTCAAAAGGTTGGTTAGCCACCTTCAGAAAATATCTCCGCAGAGAGGGGCGGCATACAAATCTAAATAATAAATAAATAAATAAATAAAATCTCCAAGTTAGCAGGGCCCAATGCACTGGTAATGCCTCTTTGTCCCACACTGCCCACCTGGGCTCAGTCTCAGTTAATTACCTAGAAGTGTACGCGCAGGGGTGGAGGCCCTGTTCCTTGTCTCCTTGTAGCAATATTGCTCCCATGGCCAAATCACTAGCGTCAACTTTGACCACAAACGGACACTCCAAGTCTGGATGTTTGAGGATGGGCTCACCCGAAACAGTCTCTTTAGCTTTTCAAAAGCTTCCTGACATGCCATTGTCCACTGCAGTGGCCCACTTGGTTTTGGCTTGCCCTCCCTTTGTTTTCTGAAGTTAGTGATTGGCAAAGCTATTTGAGAAAATGCTGGGATAAACTGCCGTTAGAAATTTGTGAACCCTGCAGTAGAAGAACCTGCCCCAGAAGTTTTTTTGTTTTTTTGTTTTTTTGTTTATTTACTTACTTATTTATTTATTAAATTTATAGGCTGCCCTTCTCCAAGCAGACTCCGGGCAGCTTACATGGGTAAAAAAACACAATAATAAAATACAATAATAATATATAGTATAAAACCCCAATAATAAACATTCATTCTTCATACATTCATAGGAGCAGGCCGGAGCAGAGTATGATGATCAACGGCCACAGGCCTATCGACAGAACCATGTTTTAGGGACCCTTCAAAAGGCCAATGGTTTAGCAGGTAATCGGGTCCTAAGCCATGTAGGGCTTTATAGGTAATAACCAATACCTTGAATTGTGTTCGGAGACCAATTGGAAGCTGGTGTAGCTCACAGAATGATTGAGATACATGAATGCCCACCCATAATTTTAATTTAATTTAATTTAATTTTATAAATTTTAATTGTTCACATGGCTGCATTCTGGATAAGTTGAATTCTCCAAACGTTCATCAAGGGTAGCCCTATGTAGAGCGCATTGCAGTAATTGAGCCTCGAGGTCATGAGGGCATGAGAGACTGTGAGCAGAGACTCCCTAACCAAATAGGGCCACAACTGGCAGGAGAAGCTATACGAAAGTCCTCCTAGCCACAACTAAAAGATCATGTTCTAACCTCAGCTGCAGATCCAGGAGAACTCCCAAGTTGCAGAATTCCCCCCTCCAAAGTAATAAATGGACAGATGGACTGGTCCTTGAGAGACAGGACCTACAGTCACTGAGTCTTGTTGTGGTTGCGTTTGAGCCTCTTGACCCCCATCCTGTTGGGAGCCGCCCCGAGTCTTCGGAGAGGAGCAGCATAGAAATCTAATACATCATCATCATCATCATCATCATCATCACCACCATCATCATCATCACCACCATCATCATCATTATTATTATTATTGTTGTTGTTCTTGTCGTTGTTCTTGTTATTATTATTATCCAGACCCTCACAGCCTCCAGGCACTGGCACATCATTTCCACTGCTTCATTGAACTGACACGGGGTGGAAATGTACAGCTGAGTATCATCAGCGTACTGATGGAAACACCTCGTGCTGTTGATGATCTCACCCAATGGTGTCATGTAGATATTAAAAAGTAGAGAGGAGATAACTGACCCCTATTTGGACCGGGAGTCACTGCTCACAGTCACTCATGCCCTCATCACCTCGAGGCTCGACTACTGTAACACTCTCTACGTGGGGCTACCTTTGAAAAGTGTTTGGAAACTTCAGATCGTGCAGAATGCAGCTGCGAGAGCAGTCATGGGCTTTCCCAAATATGCCCATGTCACACCAACACTCCGCAGTCTGCATTGGTTGCCAATCGGTTTCCGGTCAGAATTCAAAGTATTGGTTATGATCTATAAAGCCCTTCATGGCATCGGACCAGAATAGCTCCGGGACCGTCTTCTGCCGTACAAATCCCAGCGACCAGTTAGGTCCCACAGAGTTGGCCTTCTCAGGGTCCTGTCGACTAAACAATGTCGTTTGGTGGGACCCAGGGGAAGAGCCTTCTCTGTGGCAGCCCTGACCCTCTGGATCAACTCCCCCCAGATATCAGAGTTGCCCCCACCCTCCTTGCCTTTCGTAAGCTCCTTAAAACCCGCCTCTGTCGTCAGGCATAGAGGAATTGAGATATTACCTTCCCCCTAGGCTTACAAAATTTATGCATGGTGTGTCTGTATGTATGATTGGTTTCTTAAATTGGGGGTTTTTACATTACTTTTAATATTAGATTTGTTCATATTGTCTTTTTACTGTTGTTAGCCACCCCGAGTCTGCGGAGAGGGGCGGCACACAAATCTAATAAATAAATAAATAAATAAATACATAAATACATAAAATGAAACAGCTAACGGTTAGTTATGTCCCCCAGGCCTGGCGGAATAGGTGGGTTTTCAGTAATTTGTGAAAGGCAAGGAGGGTTGGGGCAGTCTTGATCTCCAGTGGGAGTTGATTCCAGAGAGCTGGGGCCGCCACAGAGAAGGATCTTCACCTGGGGTCCACCAGACAACATTGTTTTGTCGACGGTATCCGGAGAAGGTCAACTCTCTGGGACCTAATCAGTCACTGGAATTCCTGCGTCAGAAGGCGGTCCCGAAGGTATTCTGGTCCAATGCCATCTAGGGCTTTATATAAACTTTCTTAGTCAACTCTCATCCAAAAATGGAAATTTCTAGAAAAATGAGGAAATAAAATTTCACCTCATTCACAGGTAATTTTAAATCCAGTTCCAGTAAGGATTCATATATGGAGACCTAATAGAAACTAAAATCACAATAGGCCAACTTTTACGATTAGAGAGAATATTGATTACTTCCTTGCTATTAGAAGACAGGCAGCACTTGAGTTTAGTGCCACCAACACAGAATATCAACAAATGACATCACTCTGTATAATCTTCCCCAATGTTTTCTGGAGACAAGTTATCACACTGAAGGACAGCAGAAGTCAATTCCCTGGGTGTTGAACTATCTTCATCCAGCATCACTTTCTGGACAAGACCTGACAGGAAAGGAGTATAACCAGTACACAAAATGTAGATCTATCCCCAAAGAGGGATCTGTTATTTTTCTCTAAGATGTTCTTCTCCAGCTACTCCTCAGGGAATGGAGTTCTGAAGAAATTTAGGGTGCCCAGAGTAGAAGACAGCTCCCACTGTAATTTTCAAAATTCTGATCTCTGGGACCTCTTCTCCTAATTCTCCAATGATTGTCTTTGAGGTAAACAACAGAACAACATGGAAGGGATCTTGCATTAGAAAAGGACAAAGATCTCAGTCACATGCAATGCTTTCCACATTATAAAAGTGCTTTCAATTCATGTAACTGTTAAATTCACTCTTATTGTTCTTTCTTAGAAACAGGAAGGGGGTTGATTCTGTCCCATGAATTATGGAGCTTCTGCTTGTGCTTCTGTTGTTGCTGGTGTCACAGCCAACCTCTGGGAAGTTTAGACTGAACTGCCGGCTGAATTTCGAGCAACATGATGAAATAAGGTCATGGAGTTATTACAGTCGAGGAGACCATATCATTAGTATCATCAATACTGGAACAAAAATATTGCGTACAACCATGTTGCCTTTCAACATGGCTCCTCATTGTCAGTTTGAGATGTAAGTCATTCACTGTGATGGAGTTTCATTCCCTCTATTTGCAGTTCTCATTCTTTTCTTCTTATTTCACTGATGCCTGTATTGTAGGACCTATCTTATTTATTGAATTGTTTTGACTTCCATTGCTTCTCTGTTTTGTCTCATTTAATAGAAAAAAATATTGTATCCAAAGATGGGGTAGAAAAATAAACAGCTTCCAAAAAAAAGTCCAGATTCCATAACTTTTCTGGTCTAATCCTTAGATATACTTCAATACCAATGTTTTATTTATTTATTTATTTGTTTGTTTGTTTGTTTGTTTGTTTGTTTATGTATTTATTTGTTTGTTTGTTTATCTATCTATCTATCTATCTATCTATCTATCTATCTATTTATCTATCTATTTATTTATTCATTTATTTTTTATTAGAATTATCAAAGAAAAATGAGAATAAGAATAAAAGAATAAGATTACAGTGTCAGTTATAATTGGCACATTAGTGCACATGCATGCCCCATTATTGTAAGTATGTAAGGTCCACAGTAAGTATGAAAGATCCACAGAAATCAATTTGTGACTGAAACTGTGAAAATTTGTAGCTGAAAAAACTGAATTAGCCTCATGGACTTTGACAACTCTGTTCCAGAAATCATATTTTTTGCAGTCAAGTTCCGAGTCTACGGAGAGGGGCGGCCTAAAAAATCAAATAAATAAGTAAGTAAGTAAGTAAGTAAGTAAGTAAGTAAGTAAGTAAGTAAGTAAGTAAGTTCAGAAGGATTTGGTTTCAAGTAGTTATTGAATGGATTGTACTCACCTCTGCCTAGTTCATATCTATATTTTTAGAAACATAGAAACATAGAAGTCTGATGGCAGAAAAAGATCTCATGGTCCATCTAGTCTGCCCTACTATTTTCTGTATTTTATCTTAGGATGGATATATGTTTATCCCAGGCATGTTTAAATTCAGTTACTGTGGATTTATCTACCACGTCTGCTGGAAGTTTATTCCAAGGAACTACTACTCTTTCAGTAAAATAGCATCTTTCTCCCAACTAACTTCAGATTGTGTCCCCTTGTTCTTGTGTTCACTTTCCTATTAAAAACACCTCCCTCCTGGACCTTATTTAACCCTTGAACATATTTAAATGTTTCGATCATGTCCCCCCCGCTTTTTCCTTCTGTCCTCCAGACTAGACAGATTGAGTTCATTAAGTCTTTCCTGATACGTTTTATGCTGAAGACCTTCCACCATTCTTCTAGCCCGCCTTTGGAACCGTTCAATTTTGTCAATATCTTTTCATAGGTGAGGTCTCCAGAACTGAACACAGTATTTCAAATGTGGTCTCACCAGCACTCTATATAGCGGGATCATAATCTCCCTCTTCCTGCTTGTTATACCTCTAGCTATGCAGCCAAGCATCCTACTTGCTTTCCCTACCGCCTGACTACACTGTTCACCCATTTTTACAACCACTAATTCATATTCAGTGCCTAATCCTTAGAGGAAGAGAGAATGACTGTATTTTAAAATTGATTTCGTGAGTCACATATGAAAAGGTCTCTTTCTATTATGATAGTTCTATTTTAATGATTCAATGGTTTTGAATTCCTTGTTACCTGTCAGTTGAAAATTAGTTCTACTAGAAATAATTTGATTTGTGATTTTTAACTTTACTGGAAAGCGATCTCCATGTCCTCTCCCCAACACTCATTAAAGGAAATACTGATAGGTAACTATCATTGGCTTCTGATCTTGGGTCAGCATTGGCTTAAGACTCAGAAGGCTTTTGGAAATAAATAGTATTAAATTGAAAACTTTTGCTTTTGGTCTTGGTGATGTTGATAATGCAAACATTTTTTAAATTTCAGTTTACCGTTTGATAAGTATAAACTACTATGCTACGTTTTTAATATTCAAGTGGTCAACAAGACTTACAGCCTTATGCATAATTTCACACTTGGCTACAACATCCATGACAACTATTTGAACACACTTTTGACTTCAGATACCTTGATGGACATGCTCTCTACTGGAGAAGCCAATATTCCCAACTACAGCTGTGGGAGGAAGGACCACATTTTGGCTCTTATTGATTCAGCTACTTCTGACATCTCCATGCAGATGTCAACATTAGGAGACACCTACAAAATCCCCCAGGTTTGTATGCCTACTTATAGGTAAACTGAATGAGCTGTGGGTCGGTATGTGATAGATCCATTTGGAACTGATAAACTGCTTTTCATCATGGCCATTATATGTATCATGGTTAAGGGTTGGGATCCACAGTGATTAAGAGGAAAGATCAAAGCAGCGATATCCTCTCATTATAATATTATAACTGATTATGGTCTTCTGCAGCACATTTGGAAATTCGAGAAGAAGCTCAATGTTCCATCAAAGGTTCTTGTGTACAAAAAGAAGGTGCAGCACAGATGGAATAGCATTTTTGTACACAATCTTAGCAAAAATGATGTAATCCAAGTGTATTATTTTACCTGAAGCTGATCACATATATCTTAAGAATTCATAAAGATCACTATCATTAATCAATCACTTTATTTTTTTAAAAAAATTACAAGCCTATTAGCCAACATGTTAATTTTTTGTTTACTCCAAACAGTTCACGATGAAATTAATCATAAATTTCTTGAAGAGCAAGTCTACGGAAAGGGGCGGCATACAAATCTAATAAATAATAATAATAATAATAATAATAATAATAATAATAATAATAATAAAAAATCTCCTCTGAAGGACTTACTGCCAACTGAAATATTCAATGAATTTCCTTAATGATACTGTCCTCTAACGGCAGGTTCATTTATACATATTAATAATTCGTACTAATCTTCAGTCGACTTAGCATTTATTTATTTATTTATTTATTCATTCATTTATTCATTCATTTTTATTTATTTTGTCCTATACACAATGAGGGTTTTAGTGGGAATATATCTATATACACATAGTAAAATACATGATGAAGGTTATAGAGGAGATACTCATAGTAAAATATATCTAAGAAATAATAGAAAAGAAGATATAGTAATAGAACATATCAATGAAAGAGTAGAAGAAGAGATATAGGAATAGAAGAAAGGTATAGGAGATATAGGAGAGCAATAGGACAGGGAACGGAAGGCACTCTAGTGCACTTGTACTCACCCCTTACTGACCTCTTAGGAATCTGGATAGGTCAACCGTAGATAATCTAAGAGTAAAGTGTTGGGGGTTTGGGGATGACACTATGGAGTCCGGTAATGCGGAGAGGGGCGGCATACAAATCTAAATAAATAAAATAAATAAATAAATAAATGAGTTCCATGCTTCGACAACTCGTTTACTGAAGTCATATTTTTTACAGTCAAGTTTGGAGCGGTTAATATTAAGTTTAAATCTGTTGTTTGCTCTTGTGTTGTTGTGGTTGAAGCTGAAGTAGTCGCTGACAGGCAGCACGTTGCAGCATCTGATCTTGTGGGCAATACTTAGATCTTCTTTAAGGCGTCTTAGTTCTAAACTTTCTAGGCCCAGGATTGAAAGTCTAGTCTCATAGGGTTATCTGTTTCGAGTGGAGGAGTGAAGGGTTCTTCTGGTGAAGTATCTTTGGACATTTTCAAGGGTGTTAATGTCTGAGATGCGATATGGGTTCCAAACAGATTAGCTGTATTCGAGGATGGGTCTGGCAAAAATTTTGTAAGCTCTGGTAAGTAGTGTGAGATTGCCAGAGCAGAAGCTACGTAGGATTAGGTTTACAACGCTTGAAGCCTTCTTGGCTATATTGTTGCAGTGGGCTTTGGCACTTAAATCTTTTGTTATTACTATACCAAGGTCTTTAACCGAGTGGGGATTATCTGTGATAATTTGATTATTCAGTTCATATTTGGAGTTCAGATTCTTCTTCCCAATGTGTAGGACAGAGCATTTGCGAAACAGCGTCAAGGTCTTTTTGGAGAGTAGTTGTGTTATCGGTGGTGTTGAAGAGTTTTACATCGTCGGCGAAGAGGACACAGTTGCTTGTGATGTAATCGCAAAGGTCATAGATGTAGAGAATGAAGAGCATTGGTCCCAGTACACTACCTTGGGGAACACCGCTTTTAACTGGGACAGGGGTGGATATGGTGCTTCCACCGTCAGAATTCAGTGAAAACCGATGCTGTTAGAGCAAGGGTGTACAGCTTTGGCAACTTAATTTTTTTTATTTTTAAAAAAATATTTTTTATTATTTTTTAAAAAACAGACAAAAACAAACAACATCAAACACTTAAGGAGCTACCATTGCTCCGCTTGTCATAGAAGTCTAACTAATACAGAAAAAAAACCCCTAACTATAGTCAGATCAATACAGACATGTCACACATGCACATTACATTCTTGTTAAGTTTAATTCTATATTCTTTATGTTAATTAAATTTCTTTATCTATAAAATATCATATACTTATTCAAAAAATAGAATATAAAGAATATAAAAAATAACACTTCCAACTTTATCATACTATAAAGAAAAAAGAAAAAAAGAAAAGAAAAATTCTATGTTTATATTGTTTTTAAACTATTTCACTCTATCTTATAAATCTTCAAATAGTTATAAATTCTACTTATTTAATTTTTAATACTATTTTTAAAATTCCACCATTCATATACTTTATCCCATATTTTATAAAATTCTGTTTCAGCTTGATTGTTCAAACGTTTTGTCATCATGTCTAGTTCTGCACATTCTATAATTTTTTTAAATACCTCTACATCTTTTGGTATTTCCTTTTCTTTCCATTTCTGTGCAAATGTCATTCATGCCGCAAACAATATATGTATTATTAAATAATACATTTCTTTTTTATACTTTGTATTTGAAATACCCAATAGGAAGAATTCAGGAGATTTTTTTAATCTTCTCCTTTGTTATTTCATTTATCCGTTTCTCCACTTTGTTCCAAAAATTTTTAGCCTCAGAACATGTCCACCCTGCATGATAGTATGTGCCAGTTTCTTTTTTACATTTCCAACAAACAGGTGACACTGTCGGAAACATTTTGGAAATTCTATATGGTGGGAGGTGCCATATATAAAACATCTTAATTTGATTTTCTTTAAAAGAAATTGATTTTGTTATTTTCCAGTTATACACCCATATCTTTTCCCATGCTACTAAATTTATCTCTTTGCCGAAATTTTTGCACCAGCTGATCATGTTGTCCTTCAATATCCAACCTATCGTTCTATGATTTATTAAGTATTTGTATACATTTCCAATTAACTTTACTTGATTTTGGAGAAATAATTTACTTAATACATTCTTTTCTTTTCTAAAAATATAAGTTTATATATCCATTTGATATCTGGAACTAATCTGTGTGTATTGCCACCAATCTAAGTCAATACCTGATTCTTGTAACTCTTGTCTTGTTCTTAGTTTTAATTGATTATCCAATAAATCTCTATATTTCCAGATATTAACTTCTTTTATTAAATTCGGATGTGTGATGGCTTCAATAGGTGAAAACCATTCTGGCATTACTAAGAAATTGTTTTTCTTTATTTCAATCCATACATCAATTAATGCTTTTCTAATAATATTATTTTTAAAATATGAATGTGTTTTTAAACCTGCTGTTCTGTTCGAAAAAAGTTCCTAATGTTATGTTCCCGGGTCACCCTGACCCGGACCGAAAACTCTTCATTTGCAGTGCTTATGTTTGGTCTTTTTGAAAGCTTTTTTCACCTGGAAACATGTTTGAACATTTCTGCACACAATGGAATGAAAATTGAACTGAAAAAATTAATCCTTATTGGTTTATTTTGCACATAAATGTGCCCCCCCCGTTTTTGTGAAAGTTTTTTCAATTTATGGATAGTTTTGCTTGCAAAATCCATTCTATTTTACTAAAGTTGGTGTGGGACTGGTAGCTTGAACATTTCTGCACACAATGATATGAAAATTGAACTGAGAAAATTAATCCTTATTGGTTTATTTTGCACATAAATGTGCCTCCCCCCCGTTTCTGTGACATAGTCTTCACTTTATGGATAGTTTTGCTAGCAGAATACATTCCATTTTGCTAAAGTTGGTGTGGGATTTGTAGCTTGAACATTTCTGAACATAATGATATGAAAATCGAAGTGGAAAAATTGATGCATATTGGTTTATTTTGCATATAAAGTTATTTCAATTTATATAAAATTTATGCTGTTAATTTCAAATTTACATACTTTTTTTTAGTAAAATGGATTTCTTTCATAAAATTAGTTATCTGGCTACAATGTGGTTGATTTTCAAAAGGATATTCCAAATATTTCTAGACAAATATGTATGAACAGTGACAATAATGGCACACAGCAAGGCCGGGGGGGGGGGTGTCCCTTTTGTGGCAAAAATAAACCAATAAGAACCATTTTTTTCAGTTCATTTATATTTTTCTTATATTCAGAAATGTTCAATTTAGTATATCAAACCTTTTGGGGGGAAATTCCTTAGGGATTTGTAGCCTTAAAAAATAGAAATTGACACGAAATTCAGAAAGGATGGGGGGAGGGGCTTTTTGATCAAAATAAAAATATAAGTCTCAATTTTTCCAGTTCAATTTTCATATCATTATGTTCATAAATGTTCAAACTAGTTTTCCAGTTGAAAAAGTTTTCAAAAATACCAAATTCAAGTACCTAAAAAAAATCATTTTGGTCCGGGTCTATATGACCCGAACAGACTAAACGTGACTTTTTTTTTGCCCAGAAAAAAAAATTTTTCCCCACCCCCACAAATATTTTTTTGATGATCAGCATTGTTAAATTGAGTAAATGATTGCCTAAGATATTAAAAATATTTTGGATTTGAAGCCTGCGTAAATATAAAGTGAAAATGGTTGCAAGCAGCCGAGGGGGGGAGGGAGGCCTTATTTCTGATGTTAAAAAACCAGTAAGAATCATTTTTTTCAGTTCCTTTATATTTTTCTTATATTCAGAAATGTTCAAGGTACCATTCCCACACCAACTCCAGTAAAATAGACTGCATTTTGCAAGCAAAACTATCCATAAATTGAAAAAACTTTCACAAAAACGGGGGGGGGAGGCACATTTATGGGCAAAATAAACCAATAAGGATTAATTTTTTCAGTTCAATTTTCATTCCATTGTGTGAAGAAATGTTCAGACTACTTTCCAAGTGAAAAAAGCTTTCAAAAAGACCAAACATAAGCACTGCAAATGAAGAGTTTTCGGTCCGGGTCAGGGTGACCCGGGAACATAACATTAGGGAGTTGTTTTTTTTCAGCAAGAAAGAAACCTCCCACCCCCCCAAAAAAATTCTCATAGAGAGAACCCCTGAAATGATGAAAAGTCATGAAATTTCAAGTTTCAGATATGCAGGGAAAATTTTTTACAGGGTCTCAAACCTTGATTTCGGGTCTCACAGACCCGAACAGAACAGCAGGGTTAACTTCTCATACTATATAAAAGCATGCCAACCAATGTTCCCTCTAATTTTTTTCCCGGTGTGGGCGGAAAAGTATAGTATCTGAGCAACAGTCCCTTTGGGACTGGGCAGCATAGAACTATAAATAAATAAATAAATAAATAAATAAATAAATAAATAAATAAATAAATAAATAGATTCGGCTTCCGGTTTGGCGGTGATCGCGGCGGGACATCCTTGGCAGGGCTCTGCCAAGCGATCCCTTCTACCCCCTTCGAAGGTCGCATTCGCGATCGGATCGGGCTCGGATGGCCCGATCCCAGAACAGGGGGCTCCCCTCTGCCCGAGGAGCCATCGCTGAGACTCCAGAGGCAGCGGTTCGCCCCGCAGCTCCGAAGACGGGAGAACCGATCCTCTTCGTCTGAGAGGACCGGCCAGCGCTTTCTCCCCTCACCCAGCGGGAAGCTGAGAAAAAGCTTTAAATTGAAAGTTCTACATTTATCTAACTGAAAAAGAATACATCCGATAAAGGACTCAAGGTAAAAAATTTCCTCTTTGTTTCAAGACCAAAATCTGAAGATTTGATCGTTCGCAAGCCTTAAGGGAAAGTTTTTTTTTTAACGAGGCGAAAGTGAAAGTTTTTTTTTTTTCCTGAGTCTCATCCGCAAATAACAGCCGAGACCAAATTCTCTCATCTTCATTGTTTCCATCCTGTATTTGAATTTTGGAATCTATAAAATATTTTTTCTTACTCTATGCTTCAATAAAAGATTTTGAACTGGAAATGGCTATTTAGAAGATTTCAATGCTTAAAAGAAGTTAGTAAAGATGACTAAAATTTCTTTTTTATAGTCTGTTAAAACATTGTGTTCTGGGCTGACATCTTAACTGCGGAGGAATATAACTTTGTTGCCTTATTTTTTTTTTCTCTCATCCTGTTGTCTTTGCAACATAATATCATTATATAACAACTTGAAAATAAATGGGAAATAGAAGGAACTGATACCTTTCCTTTGGAATATTTATCTTTGGATTAACCTACTTGGATTACTTGCTGACTGTCTTTGAACTACTTTGGATTACTTGCTGATTGCTTTTTTTCCTTGGGATTATTTTTTCTTCTGAGAACCTTTTCACATCTGCCTGATCATATGAACTTCTGACTTCTAACCTGACTCCATCTTGGGATCTATTTTTTTTGCCTTTGTCTTGAATTTGGAAAAGAACATAGACTCCATTTTAACTACAAGAAAATTATTAATTTGACTTTTTTTTTTTTTCGTGAGACCTGCAATTGGGATTAAGTACAATTGTATTTTCTGACATTGGGATTCACACTCTTTATTCATCTAATATAATCTCCTGATTTATAAGAAGAACATAACTATACATATTGTGTTTTCTTTTTGATTAATTAACTCTTTCTTTGTTCTCCTTCTGATTTTCCTTCTTTTTATTTCTATTTTTGAAAGAAGTTTGAATTGAAGACTATGCATTGTTAGCAAACCTTGGTTTCCTGCTCTATTTTAATTATTTGAATTGAAATACTCCCCATTTCCTTTTTTTTTCTCTCCCTTTTTCTCCCTCTTCTTGCTGCCTTATTAAATCTTTTTTCTCTTCCTTTTTTTCTTTGTACTTTTTCAAACTTTCCCTTTTTAAAATAGTTATTACTCTTTCTTTGCTGTCATTTATTTTGTCTTTTTATTAGACCATTTATTTTTAACTTTTACTGGTTTTTTATTCCTAAAAGTTTTATATTAGTTTCCTGAGGTATTATATCTTTAAATTTTTAAAGACAATTTAAATTTTTAAAATAATTAATAACAATATATATTGGATTTTGAATTTTGAACTTTCTTGATAACTGAATAGTTATAATTTAAGCGTAACCGCTAATAAAATAGATTGAATAGATTTGGAATTTATAGAAATTTTCTCCTTTTCACTATATATAAATTTAGATTGATTTAAATTAACTCAAATTTTAAACAGCGGATTCAAAATTGATAATGTCAACTTATTCAACCGTTGTTAAAACAGTCAAAAAACAACCTACTGCAACAATCTCTTCTCCACAAGTGTCCCCACGTCCTTCCCCGACACACCAGGCCTCAGCCATGTCTTCCAAGGATAAAGAAAAAGACAAAACAACGCAGCCCAACTTTGCAACATTACAAGAAACTTTAAACAATATGCAGGACTCTATCTTTAAATCTCTAGAGAATGCCACCCAACAAAGAGAGGTTATAAAAGAGGATGCAACACAACAAAGGGAAGCCATAAAAGCAGACTTGGCAGAATTTAAAAAGGAGATGGCCCAACTGAAAGCTGATATGGGCGAGGTGAAAGACCAGATAAAGGAGATCCAACAAACACTACAAGAAAGTGATGATCGAGTGAAAAAGGTTGAAGAGAAATCTGATAAAAACGCAAAAAGAATTGATTATCTCGAAGGGAGAGCTGATGCAAGACACAGAAGACATGATGAATCAATTATTCAGCTGGAGATGCAACGTGCTTCGTATGGACTACGATTTCAGAATATGAAAGAGGAAAAAGATGAAGATTTAAAAATGACTATGGCGGAAACGATTGGAGGTATACTCCAGGAGGATCCTGCTGCGCTAGTGAAAGAAATCGATGAAGTTTACAGGACTTCGAATAGTTACATCCGTCGCCACAATCTTCCAAGAGAGATTCATATCAAATTCACCAGGAAAACTTTGCGAGATGACATACTCCATTGGGCAAGAAACTCCAAACTCCAACATCAAGGAGTGGAAATAAAAATATTAAAACAAGTTCCAAGAAGTGTCAGAGAGAGCAGAAGAGATTACCAGTTTCTTACCAGAATTTTGATCAAAGAAAATATAACCTATCGTTGGTTAATCCCACAAGGTCTTTCTCTGACATGGCGTTCTACAAGATACAAGCTGGAAAATGTAGAACAAGCTAGGTATTTCTTTGAAAATAGTGGCATCAGCCACATGGACTTTTCAGATAAACAACAAGAGGCTCATCAACAACCAGCACAACAGCAATCAGGGGAGATACTAGCAATCCAACAAGAAGAACTATTGGGGGCCACAGCTCTAGCAATAGAGCAGGACCAAGGTGCTATAAGAAGAGTTCAGCCTCAGCGAGAAACCAAAAAACCCACTAAATGACAACAACTAAAGATCTAAAGATCTTTTCGGTAAACGTTAACGGACTTAATGAACCAAGGAAAAGGAAACAAATCTTCTCTAAAATCAGAAATCAAAATGCTCAAATTGCAATATTACAAGAAGTACATATCAAAAAAGATAACCAAAAATTATTGTTGAATCCCAAAATTGGAAAAATGTATGCTGCATTAGCAGATCAAAAAAAAAGAGGTGTGGTGATGTATGTAGAGAATTCTATAAATTCCAAACAGATATATAAGGATAATGATGGTAGAATATTGATTGTACAAGTTGATATTGAACCTAGACCTATAGTGGTTGTTTCTATTTATGCTCCCAATGAAGACCAAATGATATTTTATAAAAATTTACATCAAATAATAATAGACTTAGCTATTGAGAATGTATTAATAATAGGTGATTTTAATGCTATTGTGAATAGGCAATTAGACCATTCAGGGGGAGGGAGCCATAATAAAAGGAAAAAAACAAAAAGAAATCTACTACCTAGTACTTTCCAAAAAATGAAAACAGAATTATTGTTAAATGATATATGGAGGGAAAGACACCCCCATAAAAGACAATTTACGTTTTATTCCAATCCCCACAAAATCTGGACAAGAATAGACATGGTATGGACATCAAAAATGGTTGCAGAAGAAATAAGGGAAGTAGAGATAGATGTTAATACATGGGCTGACCACAACCCAATAGTGGTCTATATAAGAAGGAACAACAAACAGAATATTTGGCGGATGAATAGAATTATACTAAATGATAAGAAATATAAAGATTGGATCGAAAAGGAATTAAAAATATTTCTTGAGATTAACAAAACCCCAGACACCACTCCACAGAATATATGGGATACACTCAAAGCTTATATAAGAGGGTTAACAATATCTTACACAGCAAAATACAATAAGGAAAATAAATTAAAGTATGTACAACTAATAAATGAATTAAAACAATTGGAATTTGCATCGCAGCAACACACCAAGAACAGAGACTTTAAAACAGAAATAAATGTAATTAAACATAAAATTAGAATTATAGAACAAAATCAAATAACTGAAAAAATTAAAAGAGCAAAACAACATTATTTTGAACATGCAAATAAACCAGGCAGATGGTTAGCATATAAACTTAGAAAGCAGAGTCAATCCAAATTGATAAAAAAATTAGAAGACAAAGATGGTACAATAAAATATGATACAGAAGGAAAGGCGGACATTGTTTATAACTTTTATAAAGATCTTTATGCCAAAGACAATGTTAGTGAAGATGAGGTTTTTAATTACTTACAGGCTTCAAAATTACCACAAATAACAGAAGATCAACAGACTATGTTGGATGGTCCAATAACAATGGAAGAACTCCTAACTATAATTAAAAAACAGAAAAACAATAAGGCCACTGGTCCGGATGCTATACCGGCAGAATGGTATAAGATAGACAATGAAATAGTAAGAAACTATATGTTAGAAATTTTTAATTCATGTAGACTTGAGGGCAAAATTCCGAAATCTTGGTCAGAATCGCTGACAACTTTAATACACAAATCCGGCACTGACCCACTAAAAATCAAAAATTATAGACCCATATCTTTATTAAATGTAGATTATAAAATATTTATTGCCATTTATGCAGATAGACTTAAAAGAATTATAAATGGAATAATACATCAAGACCAAAATGGATTTCTACCAGGGCGACAAATTAAAAATAACCTTAGAACAGTAATAAATACATTAGAATACTATGAACAACATCCAGATAAGACAGCATCCTTAATGTTCTTAGATGCTCAAAAGGCCTTTGACAACGTTAACTGGACATTTATAAAAATGCAATTAAACAAAATGAGATTTGGCTCAAAATTTGGTAATTTAATAGATACTATATACTCAAAACAAACGACTAAAATAATATTAAATAATAACCAATTACAAGCACTTGATATAAACAAGGGAGTTCGTCAAGGATGTCCTATATCACCATTGTTATTTATTATGACACTTGAAACTTTATTAATTAAAATAAGAGCGGATTCCGAAATAAAAGGTTTAACTATAGGAGACGAAACTTACAAACTCCAAGCTTTTGCAGATGACTTAACGTTTGTAATTGAAGAACCGATAACAACTGTCCCTTCTTTATTGCAAACTATTGAACAATTCGGAAAGGTAGCAGGTTTAAAGATAAATAAAAGTAAAACTTCTTTCTTAACCAAAAATATGAATAAAATACAAGAAACTAAATTAGAAAATATTTCTGGAATAAAAACCGTAAAGAAAGTAAAATATTTAGGAATAAATTTAACAGCGAAAACAATAACTTTAAAAAATGATAATTATATAAAATTATTATCAGAAATTAAAAAAGATTTAGAAACATGGAACAACCTGAAAATATCATTTTTAGGAAGAATTGCCACAATCAAGATGAATATTTTGCCTAAGGTTTTATTTCTCTTTCAGGTAATTCCAATAAACCCAGGGGGAACTTTCTTTAAAACTTTGACAAACTTAGTTAAAAAATTTATATGGCAAGGGAAAAAAGCAAGGATAAAAATAAACTGTTTGGAAGACATTAAAGAAAGAGGAGGATTTGGTCTTCCAAACTGGAAATTATATTATCAGGCCGCCGCCTTAACATGGATTAAAGATTGGATAACCTTAGAGAATAAAAGAATATTAAATTTAGAAGGACATGATCTTATGCTGGGTTGGCATGCATTTATATGGTATGACAAGGAAAAAAATCACTCATATTTTAAAAGACACACATTAAGGAAGTATTTACTAGAGGTTTGGAAGGACATAAAGAAAAATCACTTCTTAAATGTTCCAGAATGGATAGCCCCCCTAGAAGCAATAACACATCCAAAATCTATAAAAGACACGAAAATATTTTATAGATATAAAGAATTATTAAATGATCAGATGAAGCTAAAGCTTAGGAATAAACTACAAGAAGAAGGGATAATAATAGATTGGTGGCATTATGCCCAGATTCGATCCAGATACCAGAAGGATATAACTCTTTATACTTTTAATAAAAGTAAGAATTTGCTAAGTCATTTAATTATTAATAATTCAGTAAAAATGATAGGGAAAATATATAAATTTCTTATCGCTCACAAAAATATAGAGTTGACTCTAAAAGATACCATGATAAGATGGTGCAGAAATATAGGCAAGGAAATAGATATAGATACTTGGGAAAAAGTCTGGATTAATAATTGGAAAATGACCAAGTCAGTTTCATTAAAAGAAAACCAAATTAAAATGTTTTATAGATGGCACCTTCCACCTAACAGGATAGCAAAAATGTTTCCTAAAACATCCCCACTGTGTTGGAAATGCAAGAAAGATATAGGAACTTATTACCATCAATGGTGGACATGTAGCAAAGCTAAAACTTATTGGAAGATGATTGAGAAGATATTAAAAGAAATATTAAAATATGACATAGATAACACCCCGGAATTTTACTTATTAGGAATTACTAATCAGACTTACAAGAAGGAAACTCTTTACTTAATTATACACATATTAACTGCGGCTAGAATAATATACGCGCAAAACTGGAAGGGGGAGGAAATCCCCAAGAAAGAAGAAGTTATAGCTAAAATATTAGATTGCGCTGAAATGGATATGATGACAAGACGATTAAACGATCAAGAAGATACAAAATTTTATGAAACATGGAACAACATATATAAATGGTTAGATAAGAAAAAATAAGAGATAGATCTGTTTTTATTTAGGTAATAACAATATTAGATGTATTTGTTGATGATTTTGACATAGCTGTTTACTCACAAGCGATATATTAAAAATTTTGTTTTATGTATGCTTAGTAATTGAGATTAGTTTGAATGTTTGAT
Source organism: Erythrolamprus reginae (assembly GCF_031021105.1). Taxonomy (NCBI): domain Eukaryota; kingdom Metazoa; phylum Chordata; class Lepidosauria; order Squamata; family Dipsadidae; genus Erythrolamprus; species Erythrolamprus reginae. Next base: position 7,106,638 of record NC_091951.1, read on the forward strand.
TAGATGAATATATTACACTTAAATAACATATTAAGCATTTTTACTTATACTGTACTAATATTGCATTTAAGATTTGAAAATTTTTTACTAGACTTTTTAACATTCAACAAATGTTTGATTATGTATTCTTTTCTCTATTTGAATGTATACTTTCAAAAGAAGCGGGGAAATACATCCCCATTTTATGTTTAATGTTTGTACGTCTGTATGTCTGTTTTATGAAAAATAATAAAAAAATTAAAATAAATAAATAAATAAATAAATAAATAAATAAATAAATAAATAAATAAATAAATAAATAAATAAATAAATAAATAAATAAATAAATAAATAAATAAATAAATAAATAAATAAATAAATAAATAAGAAAAAGATTCCCCTTTTTTATTAAAAGAAATTAATAATAAAACAAAACCAAAATCTATTACTATTATTACTATCTTCTCTTTTTCCATCCCTGTCTCCTCCCCCCTTGTGTGTGTGTGTGTGTGTATGTGTGAACTCTTGAACCATTTCCAATAACAGGTGAGCTATTGGAAATGGTTCAAGAGTTCACACATACACACACACACACACACACACACACACAAATGGCTGGGTTTTTTTTCTCTTATTATTCGGGTGCTTTTTACCATATGCTTTAAATCAAGAGTCATTTCTCTCTCTTTCTCTTTCCCCCTCTTGCTCTTTCTCTCTCTCTCTTTCTCTCTCTTTCTCTCTCTCTATTGCTTTCTCTCTCACTCACTCTTTATTTCTCTCTAGCTTTCTTTCTCTTCTCTCTCTTGCTAGCTCTCTTCCCCCTTTCATCTCTCTCCCTCTTTCTCTCTTGTTTTCTTTCTCTCTCTCTCTATTGCTTTTGTTCTCTTCTCTCTATTGCTAGCTTTCTCTCCCCCCCTTTCTCTCTCTCTTAGCAGCGGCATTGGGCAGTAGCCCTGGGTGGGGGGGGCATGGTGATCAGCTGTGAGGCGGCGAGGGGCTGAGAGAGCACTTTCTCCGAGCGCTTCAGGAACGCCTGCCCTGCCTCTACTGCAGCCCCCTTGCTGGAAGTCTAGGATGAAAGCGCTCCCAGCCAGGGGGCTGCGAGAGGGGAGGGGCGGGCATTCCTGAAACGGATGGAGAAAGCCCTCTCTCACAGCGAAAGCGCTCCCAGCCAGGGGGCTGCGAGAGAGGGCTTTCTCCGTCCGTTTTGGGAAAGCCCGCCCCGCCCCTCTCACAGCCCCCTGGCTGGGAGCGCTTTCATCCCAAGAAGCCAAAGCTGCAGCCGCAGCCGCCAAGGCAGGAGGCGGCGGAGGAGGAGAGGGGGCGGATCGGGCGGGCGGGGGGCAGAGCCGAGAAGCCAGGAGCGCGAGGGGGCCGGAGGCACCATGGAGAGGCAGGGGCGGCCACGGCTCCCTTCTACTACCCGCGCCTCCCCGCCTGCCCCCCCGCAGGCTGGCAGGGGGATGGGGAGCACACACCCGAGGAAAAGGCTGCGCGGGGGGTATTTTGGAGTGCGTGTGTGCGTGTGTGCGTGTGTACGTGTGTGCATGTGTGCGTGTGTGCGTGTGTGCGTGTGTGCGTGTGTGCGTGTGTGCGTGTGTGCGTGCGCGCGCAGCTTACAGGGAACGGTGATGCCAACCCACCATTAAATCATGACCTTCTAAATTAAGTAACCTTTGATTTTCTAAGGTCAACCACTCTTTTATCCATGTCAGGGCGGTGGCATAATAATATAATTTCCAATTTGGGAGGCCGAGGCCTCCTCTTTCTTTGCGATCTTCTAATTAATTTTCTTTTATTCTTGGTTTTTTACCTTGCCATATAATTTTTTTTATTATCTTATTTAATTCTACGAAAAATTTTGATCCTGGGTTTATTGGGATAACTTGAAAAAGGAATAAAATTTTGGGGAGAATATTCATTTTAATTGTGGAGATTCTTCCTACCAGTGATAATTGCAAATTGTTCCAAACTTCTAGATCTTTTTTAATCTGACCTAATAATTTTAAATAATTATCATTTTTAGGGATATGGCTTTGGAAGTCATCCATATCCCTAAATATTTCACCTTTTTTGTGATTTTCATATTTGATAAATCTTCTAAATATTTTCTCTGTGTCTCTGTCATATTTTTTGTTAGTATTTGTGTTTTTGTTTATTTATTTTCAATCCTGCGACATTCCCATACTCTTCAATTAAATTTATTAACCTTAAGATGGATACTGTTGGGTCTTCTAAAATAAAGACCACATCATCAGCAAATGCTTGTACTTTGTAAGTCTCTTTTTTAATCTTGAGTCCTTTTATTTCCCTATCTGTTCTTATTTTTATCAACAATGCTTCCAGAGTTAAAATAAATAATAATGGTGATATTGGGCAACCTTGTCTTACTCCTCGTTATATTGCTACTTTTTCAGTCTGCTCACTGTTTATTATGAGTTTGGCTGATTGTTCAGAATATATGGCATCTATTATATTAAAAAACTTTGTTCCGACCTCCATCTTATTTAATTGTATTTTCATAAAATTCCAATCTACGTTATCAAATGCTTTTTTCAAATCTAAAAATATAAGTGACATTTGTTTTTCTGAGTGCTGTTCATAATATTCTAATGTATTTACTATTATTCTTAGATTATTTTTAATTTGTCTTCCTGGTAAAAAATCCATTTTGGTCACTATGTATCATATCATTTATAATACTTTTAAACCTATTAGCGAAAATTAATATGAAGATTTTATAATCCATGTTTAACAATGAAATTGGTCTATAATTCTCAATTTTTTCTTTTTCCGTGTCCACTTTATGTATTATAGTTATTAAACTTTCTGACCATGTTTTGGGTAATTTACCTTCTGTCATTATTTGGTTATATATCTCAAATATATTTGAAAAAAGTATTTCTATATCTAACTTATAAAATTCTACTGGTATCGCATCTGGGCCTGTCGCTTTGTTGTTTTTCTGATTCTTTATAGATTGCTTTAGTTCCATTTCTCTGAGTTAATATTTGTTGTTGTGTTTTGGTTAATACTGGTAGATCTATATTTTTCAAATATTCAAAAATTAAATCCTCATTTATTTCTTCTTTATTATATAATTGTCTATAAAATTCCAATACTATTTCCTTTTTTTCTTCTGTTCTATGTTTTATTTTACCTTTAGAGTCTTTTTTTACCTTTTTTTCTTTTCTTTTCTTTTCCCAGTGTAGTCCATTTGATCATGTGAGTTTGCATTAAAATCTCCTATTATTATCATATTTTCAATTGATAATTTGCTTATTTTTTTGTGTAAGTCTTTGTAAAATTGTAAAATTGTTTTTGCTTGTGATTTGTTTCTAAATCCAGTTGTACCATCAAAATCCTTCCATCACTATCATTATATATTTCTTTAGATTAAATTAATTCATCTATGTACATTGCCAATCCTCTTTTCTTTTGATTAGCCAAACTAGTATATAATTTCCCCAATTTTGAGTTATTAAGAAGACTTTGTTTTGATTTTTTAATATGAACTTCTTGTAAAATATTTTTGTTTTGTGAGTTTGGTTAGTATTTTATTTCTTTTCTTTGGATTGTTCAATCTGTTTACATTGACTGAAAAGATTTTCAAATCATGTGTCATCTTTATTTGTAGTATTTTTTAGCTTCTTTTGGTTCTCAGAGTCTCGTTTCTAGAATTAGTTCTTGTGAAGCCTCTGGTTGTTTCTTCTTTACTTCCTGTATTTCTTCCCCTCCTCCACTTGTGGCCCCCATCATATTTTCACTACTCTTTGGCAAAATCCGGAGTTGGTCAAGCCTGTCCAATCCACTAAGTGCTAAGAAAGATCTTGCTTGCTCCACATTTTCTATCTTCACTTTCGTTGATTGCCAAGTTAGAGTCAGGCCTTCTGGTACCAACCATCTAAAAACAATATTCTTTTTGATTAAGATACTTGTAAGAAAGTAATATTCTCTTCTGCTTTCTCTCACTCTTTTCGGAACTTGTTTCAAGATCGTGGTTTCTTTTCCATTGCGTTGAAAAGTCTCGTTTCTTGTCAGTCTCAGTATCTCATCTTTGATTATTCTACTTGAAAACTTAATGTGAACTTCTCTTGGTAGGTTATGATGTCTTACATATCCAGTTTGGACTCTGAAAACTTCATCAATTTCTCTTATCAATTCTGCTGGATCTGCTTCCATAATTCCTCCTATTACTTCTGCCATTTTTGTGGATAGATCTTTGTCTCTTCTTTGATGTTTTCAAATCTCAGGCCATGTGATGCGGATTGGAGTTCGAGGTTGGTTATTGCTTTGTCAAAGCCTCTACGGGCATTGTAGTTGTGATCTTTATATTCTTCCACTTTCTGTCCCATACCTTGAACTTTTTCTTCTGTTACTTTTATTCTTTTTTCACTTTCTTGTAGATTTTGTTGTATGACTTTTATGTTCCCGTCCATTTCAGCCACGTTTCCTTTTACTTCCGTTATTTCAGTTTTGAGTTCACCAATTTCTTTTTTGATCTCATTTTTAATCTCTTTCATCTCTTGCCTCATTTCTTGCTTCATTTCTTCCAGGTACATTTTCATTTCCTCTTTGTGGGTATCAAGTTGAGTTTTTGTCTGAGTTTGTGTCTTCTGCATAAAATCTTGAATACCTGCTAATGGATCTTGGATGGACTAGAAATTTGAGTCTGCAGGTGACTTTTCTTTCTCTTTTTCTTTCTCCTTCACCAACATTGTAGTTATAGTCCTTTGTTGTAATGGAGATGATGTTGGAGAAACTTTAGGTGTGGGAGGTGGGGTTAGAGTTGAAGTAGCTGTTTGTTTTTGGGTTGCTGTTGTTGTCACTGAAGTCACACTTTGTGCCCTGTATCTCAAAATTTCTACCTTGTTTTGCAATTACTTAAATCAATCTCTTATTTATTCACAATTAAGAAAAGAGAAAAATTTTAAATCTATAATACTAGCAATAGAAAGTACAATTTAAAAGGGAAAAGAAATATATGAAATGTCAATTCAATTTTATTAATACTTAAAAGGGAGTGAATTAATTAAAAAAAGAAAGAAAAAAACAAAGGTAAAGAAAGAAAGAATAAGGGAAGTCCAATCTTTTAAAATCCAAAGCTTATGGGGGGGGGCAGGTGGAAAAGGGGAGAAATAGAGCTTCTAGCACATCCTAGTTTAGTTAATTAATAAAAAGAAAGGCAGACTATAATAATAATGGAAAAGGAAAAAGAAAAGAAAGAAGATTATTAAAAATTATTTAGAAATTATTAGAAAAATTGAACTATATATATAATATTTTCAGAAAAGGAGGAAAATGAAATAGTAAAAATTAAAATTATAAAATAAAAAGGGAATATCAAAAATCTAAAAATCCTAATAAGCCCAAATAATCCAAATATAAAAAACGTAACTTGAAACTGTTATGCTTTAATATGAATGTCCAAAAAAGAAAACTCCAAAGCCAATATCAGATGTAATGTCTGTAATATCCAAATTGAAATAAAAATAAATCTATTTCTTCTTGTTGTCTAAAAAGGAAAGGAAAAAAAGGAAGATCCTTACGCCTCTGGTGTCTGGTTATGAAAATAGTCCCTTATATATTTTCTTAAACACAAATTCCGAATGAAAATAAAAAATAGAATAAAAAGTCCAAAAAAAAGTCAGTAAAAATTCATTCGAATAAGGGGGTTTATGCATCAATCCATTTCATTCAGTTCATTCAGTTCATTTATTCATGTGTTCAATTCATTTAAATAGTCCAACCTCAACGTTCATTTAATTTGTCTAATTACCAAACCAATCTTTTATTACTATTTAAAAAATGGAATAATTATAAAAATATGAGTGGCAAAATAAGAACACAATATAGTGTTAAAATTCAAGAAGAAAAAAAATGGGAAAAATGCGAGACAGTTATACTATCAAAATTAACAAAGTCAAGTAGTTCCGGCCGTTTTTCTTCTTAGCTTATGGATATCACTTACAGTTAGTTTGCTTTGTTTGTGTTCGCCTTTCAATCTGGGATCTTCTCTTTTCAGGTTCTAATCGTTGAAATACCAAAGGATTATCTTAAGGTGGTATCAATCTTCTTTTTCTGCTGATCTGATTCTCCATAGACTTCTTATTTCTATTTTTAACTTCTTTCTTATGGCAACCGCTATGGCTGTGCCCGGGCAGCCACCTGAGTGCAGTTCTCCGACGACATAGCTGCGGGGCTTTCCCTACCCTCCAGGACTGTGGCAATCCATCCCCGGGGATCCGGGAGACCCCCTGTCCTGGGTTGACCCCTCCGGGTGTCAACACAGCACAAATTGCACCCTACAGTCATGGAAAAGGAGGATGTGAAGACAGAGCTGTGCCTCCGCACCCCCAACGCGGTCGAGCCCAAATCGGAATTCTCAGCTTTGGCAACTTTAAGGGCTGTGGACTTTAACTCCCAGAAGAGCAGGGTTCCAATATTTGAGGGACTGGCACAAAAGAAGAGGGGGGTGGAGATCAATTTCTTCTCCAAATCCCCAGAAGGCAGGACAAGAAGCAATGGATGGAAACTAATCATGGAGAGATCAGATCTAGAACTGAGGAGAAATTTTCTAACTGGGAGAACAATAATCAGTGGAATTGTGGATGCTCTGTCACTGGAGGTTTTTAAGAAGAGACTGGACAGCCACTTATCTGGAATGGTACTTGAGCAGGGGGTTGGACTACAAGATTTCAGGGGTCCCTTCCAGCTCATTCTATTATACTGCTTTATAGGGCTTCTACAGCCCTCTCTAAGCAGTTTACTGAATCAGCATATTGCCAGCAATTTGGGTCCTCATTTTTCCCACCTCGGAAAGATCGAAGGCTGAATCAACCTTGAGCCAGTGGTGAGATTGGAACTGCTGAACTACAACTAGCAGTAAGCTGAAGTAGTCTGCAGTAGATTGTTGGGGGCAATATGCTGATTCTGTAAACCACTTAGAGAGGGCTGTAAAAGCACTATGAAGTCTAAATGCTAAATGCTATATAATCTAGTCCAGGGATAAGCAAAGTCAGTTCTTCTATGACATGTAGACTTCAACTCCCAGAATTCTTTAGCTAGCATGATTAGCACAGGAATTCTGGGAGTTGAAGTCCACAAGTCATAGAAGAGCCAACTTTGCCTACTCCTGATCTAGTCCAACCTCCTGCTGGTGGAGGAGACCCTATACCACTCTAGACAAATGGCAGTCCAATCTCTTCTTGAATGTCTCTACCGCTGGAGCGTACAAAACCCCTGCAGGCAAACTGTTCCACTGGTTGTTCACTCTTACCCTCAGAGAGTTCTTCCTTATTTCCAGGTTGAATATCTCCTTGGTCAGCTTCCATCCATTGCTCCTTGTCTCACCTTGTCTCAATCTCTGTGGTAGTGTGGTTAATATTACACCAAAAGGGCAGAGCTGCCCTGGTCATCGCCGAGAGAGAGTGCAGTCGTGCGTGGGCACCCCGGCAGGAGAAAGCAGGCTGCCCAGCTGCACTCACTCTCTGGCTGGCTCCTTCCTATCGATAGTGACAGCACCCATCCCCCTGCTGCTATTTGCCGACATCCTCGACCCCCGGGCTCAGCAAAGCTAGCCAAAGGAGGGACTCTATCACTCTGAGAAAAAAGGGCGGAAGTGCCTGATGGGCACCACTATCTTTTCTGGGATGGGTGGGGCCAAACTTCCTCTTCAACACTGAGAAGTGAGCGAGCGAGTAGGCTTAGCAGAGCCTTGTGGTACTCCATTGCAAACTTCCCTCCATGTAGATGCAATTCCATTGAGCAATACATATTGAGGTCAGCTAGTTTCAAATTCATCTGGTGGTGTTACTGTCTAGCCCACATTTTTCTACTTTATCTAGTGCTAGGTTATGGTCTACTTTATCATATAGATAGACAAAACACATTTATTATTTGAATATAAATTATATAAGAAAGAGATAAGTGTCTTTGACCACAGTTTAGATCATATGGAACTTTATAAAAAAAATAAAATATTTCCTGGTTGGTCAATTAAAAAAAATGCAGTCAATGTGGATCTTTAGTTGAAAATTTGAGTGGACATATGGGTATATGGGTCAGAGATGTAGGGGTGATAGAGAAATATGATTTAGTTTTTGTTTATTTTTATTCTTTTTAACTCATTTTCTCTTATACTATTGTTATGTATAGTCTTGTTAACGTTATGTATTTTTATTCTTGATTTTCAAAAGTGTTAATTATGGGTTATTAATGGTTATTAATCAACAATAGCTTATTCTAATAAGCTCAGGAAATTGTATTTCTTTAAAGCTAATATTTTGGAATTAATCTGACCTCAAATCTTATGCAGCATTCTGCCGATGACTCTAAAGCAGGGGTCCCCAAACTTTTTACACAGGGGGCCAGTTCACTATCCCTCAGACTGTTGGAGGGCCGGACTATAAAAAAAACTATGAACAAATCCCTCTGCACACTGCACATACCTTATTTTAACATTTAAAAAAATGGGAATGTACTATTTAGAGGGAGGGAAGAAGTCTGAAATTCATATATGTTTATGTTTTGTTTTTAATTTTCTTTTGTTAACATCTGATTGGCTATACAAGGTTTTATTGGTTTATAGAAAAATGTATAAAAATATTTATAGAAAAATATATAAAGAAGGAAGCACTTTGGCATAATGATTAATAAGTTAGAAATATAATTGGTGTTGTACTTTTTGAAGGAACATTAAGGAGGGAATTTAATTAAAAGAAAAGTATGTACCTGGATGACAACATTAGAAAAAAAACTTTTGCAACTTTTTTGGTGATTGATATTAGTTACTGAGAAAATACCGCATTTTATTCAGGGAAAATTAGATGGTACATTGTATTGTTTGAATGCATGTTGAGAGAAAAATTTTAAAAAATGTACACCCCCCCCCCCAAAAGTATTTCCTTCCTCCGCCCTTCCATTCATTTCATTCTTCCTTCCTTCCTTGTTCCCTCCATTTCTTCTTCCTTCCTTCCTTTTCCTGCCATTTCTCCTTCTTTCCCTCCCTCCCTCCTTCCCACTTCTCTCTTCCCTCTCCCTTTTTTTCCTTCTTTCTCATTTGTTTTGTTTCCCTCTCCCTCGTTCTTTCCCTCCATCATTTTCTCATTTTTCTCCTTTTCTCTCTCACATTCCCTCCCCCTCACTTGTTTTCTCTCCCTCTCTCTCTTGCTTTCTTTCTCTCTCTCTCTCCTTTTCTTCTCTCTTCCTTCCTCTCTTCTTTTTTTTTTCTGCCCTGCAACACGCCGCGGGGCAGTCGGCTGCAAGCAGAAGCTCCCAAGACGGTGGCACCGACGTCGGGTTGTAGTACATTGCTGGCGCTGCGCTGGGCATGGGCACGGGGCAGCGCCAGCAATGTACGGCGTCCTGCAACACATCAAGCCGCCGCCGCCAGTGCCTTGCAGCCAACCGCCCCACCGCCGCCTTACGACTACTGCTGTGCCCTCCCGCTTGACCCACGCTGCGCCACCTTTGTGGCTTGCCATGCTGCCCCACGCCCACCAGAGCTCCCGGTGCGGCCGAAGCGCGGGGCGGAGTAGGTGGCAACGGCTGCTTCAGGCCCGCCCCCGAGCTGAGCTTCCTTTGGCTTCCTTCGAGGCAAAAGCTGCAAAGTTCACCTGCCGCCTCGAAGGAAGCCAAAAGAAGCTCAGCTCAACGAGGACCGGCTGTTGGTCCCTTGAAGCTGTCACCGCCGCCGCCCATTGCGGAGATCCCTTCACCCGAACGGAGGCGGCGGGCTCAAAGGACCAAGAGCCGGTCTTTCTCGGCGCTGAATTGTTGCAGCCTCAGCCTCTGGGCGAAGGGATCTCCTCAAGCAATGCAGCTCCGAAAAGGACCGGCTCTTGGTCCCTTGAACCCGCCGCCACCTCCGTTCGGGCGAAGGTATCTCCGCAGTGGGTGGCGGTGGTAGCTTCAAGGGACCAAGAGCTGGTCCTTGTTGAGCTGAACTTCCTTTGGCTTCCTTCGAGGCGGCAGGTGAGCTTTGCAGCTTTGCCCCGAAGGAAGCCAAAGGAAGCTCAGCTCGGGGGCGGGCCTGAAGCAGCCGCCGCCGCCTACTCCGCCGCGTGCTTCGCCCGTGCCGGAGCCAAGTAAACCGAGGCTAGGCCCGTCGCCCCCGGCTCCAAGCACGGAGCCTGGGTGGCGGGCAACCATAGGGAGGGCCTCCCCGTCGCCTGGCCGGGACATTGTGGCCGTTAACAATTTAGTGCGCGGGGGTCCTGATGGCTTGTTTACTGCCCCCTCCAGAGGCTCTTGCAGGGCTTCCAGACTCCCTGCGGGGCAGCAAAGAAGCAAAAAAGCAGCACTCTCCCGATCTCTCTCTCCCTCTCTTTCTTGCTTTATTTTTCTCTCTCAGTCCCTTTCTATGTCTCCCTCTTTCTCTCTCTCCCTCTCCGCAGCAGACCCCCCCCCCCCTAACACCAAAAGTGCCCAAACGCGCGCAAACCTCACTGGTGCAAAAAAAAAAAAAGTAGCAAAAAAGCGGCACTGGAGGGACCAAGACGGTCTGCAGCTGAGCGTCTGGAGGAGGAGGAGGCGGAAAGCCAGGGGGCGGGGAGGAAAGCAATTGGCTAATTTCTTTCTCAGAGGAACTGTTGCTGCTCTGCTATAGGGTGCTTAACTCCCCGCCCCCTGGCTTTCCTCTTCCTTGCCACCGCCAGACGCTCAGCAGCAGAGTGGAGGGGAGATTCGGGAACTTAGTATATTATATATGGTAAAATCTTGTACGCTGCTGCGGGCCGGGTAAATAGCCTCAGCGGGCCGCATCCGGCCCGCGGGCCGTAGTTTGGGGACCGCTGCTCTAAAGTGTGCAAAAGAGTTGATATTCCTGGAGGCGTCTGTAATATGATAAATGATTTAGCTTTACTAGATAAATGGTCAAAGCAATGGAAACTGCAGTTTAATGTTTCCAAATGTAAAATAATGCACTTGGGGGAAAGGAATCCTCAATCTGAGTATTGTATTGGCAGTTCTGTGTTAGCAAAAACTTCAGAAGAGAAGGATTTAGGGGTAGTGATTTCTGACAGTCTCAAAATGGGTGAGCAGTGTGGTCGGACAGGAGGAAAAGCAAGTAGGATGATTGGCTGCATAGCTAGAGGTATAACGAGCAGGAAGAGGGAGATTGTGATCCTGCTATATAGAGTGCTGGTGAGACCACATTTGGAATACTGTGTTCATTTCTGGAGACTTCACCTACAAAAAGATATTGACAAAATTGAACGGGTCCAAAGACGAGCTACAAGAATGGTGGTAGGTGTTAAGCATAAAACGTATCAGGAAAGACTTAATGAACTCAATCTGTATAGTCTGGAGGACAGAAGGAAAAGTGGGGACATGATCAAAACATTTAAATATGTCAAAGGGTTAAATAAGATTCAGGAGGGAAGTGTTTTTAATAGGAAAGTGAACACAAGAACAAGGGGACACAATCTGAAGTTAGTTGGGGGAAAGATCAAAAGCAACATGAGAAAATAATATTTTACTGAAAGAGTAGTAGATCCTTGGAACAAACTTCCAGCAGATGTGGTTGGTAAATCCACAGTAACTGAATTTAAACATGCCTGGGATAAACATTTATCCATCCTAAGATAAAATACAAAAAATAGTATAAGGGCAGACTAGATGGATCATGAGGTCTTTTTCTGCCGTCAATCTTCTGTGTTTCTATGTTTCTATGTTTCATTGTTTTTTTCAGATCAATTTTGAATTATTTTCACATTTGCTGCATGATAAAAGTCAATTGCCCTTTTATCACAGTTTTTTGCCCAAAAAAGGGGTCCTCTACCCAGGAATTGTCCAAGTGCTCCTCCATTTCAGATGGACCATTGTTGGTCTCTTTGCTCCAGACACAGAAAACGGAGATAATTTCATGAGAACTTTCACTCCTTTGCTTGCCATAAATGGAATTTGTGTTGTTATATCACAACAATTCTCAACAACACTATTTACAGTACACCTCAGAAGTGCCCTCTCTAAGTGGAGACAAGTCAATGTCCACATTCATTACATAGAATTTGGTGCTGTTTTGGACAGAATTGTCCCTTTCCATTTCACACTTAGGTATTTGCCAGGTACCATTGGAAGGAAAGTCTGGATCACAACACTCACTACAATATATCCACTGAAATACCACAGAGCTCTCAGATATGTGAATAGTATCTGGACTGTTGATTATGGGAGAAAAAAGGAGCCAATAAAGGATGCCTATAAACCCCATTTCTTTTTTAAACCACCCTTTGGGTATCAGTCATATTTCTGCTCTTTTTCAAAGCATGTCTTTTCTGTCAAAGGCCGGAAAAGATGCACTGAGAAATCACCACTGGAGACCCAATGGAACCATAACATGATGGGCTATAATTCCCACCATCGTTACAGTGTCATTAAGACTCTGGCCCATGCCTTGAATGCTGCATATTTCTCCATATCCAGGAGGAGAAGGAAGGAGGGCAAAGGGAGTTTGCAACCATGGCAGGTATGGAGTCCCAACAATAATCCATTAATCTTACTTCCTTTTGAAAAGAAATAAAAATGAGGTAGAGGGGAACCGTATCTAACTACTTGTGTTAACAGGAATACAATACATTTGGCCAATCTAATCACTTAAGCAAGAAGAGGAAGTATGACAGACACAGTTTGATATTACACACTGCTAATTTAAAAATGATGCATGTTTACATAATTTTCTTTAGGTAAGCTTTTGTGATAAATATCACAGAATTGATACAGCTAATACAGTTCTACGGAGGAATCATTGAGTCTATCATCTGCACCTCTATAACTGTCTGGTTTGGTTCTGCAACCCAAGAAGACCAACACAGACTTCAGAGGAGAATCAGAACTGCAGAAAAAACAATTGCTGCAAACCTGCCTTCCATTGAGGACCTGTATACTGTACGAGTCAAAAAGAGGGCTTTGAAAACACTCACTGACCCCTCCCATGCTGTACATAAACTGTTACAACTCCTTCCACCAAAACGTCACTACAGAGCACTGCACACCAAGACAACAAAATACAAGGACAGATTTTTCCCGAGTGCAATCATTCTGGTAAAGAATAGAATAGAATAGAATATTTATTAGCCAAGTGTGATTGGACACACAAGGAATTTGTCTTGGTGCATGTGCTCTCGGTATATATAAAAGAAAAAGATACATTTGCCAAGAATCATGTGGTACAACACTTAATGATTGTCACAGGGGTCAAATAAGCAATGAAGAAACAATCAATATTAATTAAAAAAAACTCAGGATACAAGCAACAAGTTACAGTCATACAGTCAACATGGGAGGAAATGGGTGATAGGAATGATGAGAAAAAACTAGTAGAAATAGAAGTGCAGATTTAGTAAAAGGTCTGACAGAGTTGAGGGAATTATTTGTTTAGTAGACTGATGGCGTTCGGGAAAAAACTATTCTTGTGTCTATTTGTCTTGGTGTGCAGTGCTCTGTAGTGACATTTTAAGGATAGGAGTTGAACAGTTTGTGTCCAGGATGTGAGGGATCAGTAAATATTTTCACCTCCCTCTTTTTGACTCGTGCAGTATACAGGTCCTCAATGGAAGGCATGTTGGCAGCAATTGTTTTTTCTTCAGTTCTGATTCTCCTCTGAAGTCTGTGTCCGTCTTGTTAAGTTGTAGAACCAAACCAGACAGTTACAGAGGTGCAGATGACAGACTCGGTGATTCCTCTGTAGAACTGTATCAGCAGCTCCTTGGGCAGATTGAGCTTCCTGAGTTGGTGCAGAAAGAACATTATTTGTTGTGCTTTGTTGATGATGTTTTTGATGCAAATATTTTCCTCAACCCTCTCAAGCTATTTACTAAGTCTGCACTACTGTTACTACTAGTTTTTCCTCATCATTCCTATCACACATCTCCTCTCACTTATGGCTGTATGACTGTAGAGCCATATTAACCGCATCACCCAGCGATCTATTTGCTCAGTGTGCAAATTATTATTATTATTATTATTATTATTATTATTATTATTATTATTATTATTATTATTAATTAGATTTGTATGCCACCCCTCTCCGTAGACTCAGGGCGGCTCACAACAAAAATAAAACAATATATGACAAATCTAATAATTTAAAAGTCACTAAAAACCCCTTATTAAAAAGCAAAAACATACACACAAACATAACATGCATAAACTGTATAGGCTCGGGGGACATTTAGATTTATTGGATTTATATGCTGCCCCTCTCCGCAAACTCGGGGCGGCTCACAACAAGGCAAAAACAATACATAATAACAAATCCAATACCCTCCAATCCAATCACAATTTAAGCTAAAAAATTCATAAAAAACAACCCCAGAATATTAAAAAAACAAGCACACAATCAATCTAACACCAAAACAACACGGGCAAGGGGGAGATGTTTCAGTTCCCCAATGCCTGACGGCAGAGGTGGGTTTTAAGGAGTTTACGAAAGGCAAGGAGGGTGGGGGCAATTCTATTCTCCAGGGGGAGCTGATTCCAGAGGGTCGGGGCCACCACAGAGAAGGCTCTTCCCCTGGGTCCCGCCAAATGACATTGTTTAGTCAACGGGACCTGGAGAAGGCTAACTCTGTGGGACCTAACCGGTCACTGAGATTCGTGCGGCAGAAGGCAGTCCCGGAGATATTCTGGTCTGATGCCATGAAGGGCTTTATAGGTCATAACCAACACTTTGAATTGTGACTGGAAACTAATCGGCAACCAATGCAGACTGCGGAGTGTTGGAGTAACATGGGCTTACCTGGGGAAGCCCATGATTGCTCTCGCAGCTGCATTCTGCACGATCTGGAGTTTCCGAACACTCTTCAAAGGTAGCCCCATGTAGAGAGCGTTACAGTAGTCGAGCCTCGAGGTGATGAGGCTCAACTACTGGGGGGGGGGTGTTCTAACAGTGGATCCATGATGGTTTTCAAGTGGGAGAAAGAGCTTTTATTAGTTGGAGAAGATCTTCCCAAACTCCTTCTGATTTTTTTGCTTCAATAGACCAAATCTTCTTGGCTTTCCTCATGGCTGAAAACAGCTCCTCCTTGGCTTCGTGACTGAAAAGCTGATCTAATTTTTCTGCAATAGTTTTTAAAGTGTGGTGTCTGTAAAGCAGCAATGCGTTGCTCCTGGTTCGGCCTGGTTTGGTGAACTGGTAGTGGCACTGGTGGGAGGTTGCATGCACCTGCCCAGATTGCTTCTGCACATGCAAACTGGTAGTGATGGGATTTAGAATCCACCACTGCTGCAAACGGGAGTTCGGGTCTCCAACTGAAAAAGCCATTCACTTCCTGAGATTCTTATGGATGCATTCGTTTTCTTTCCATGAACATCACACGTCTGATTTGGTTTGCAATCCACTGCTATTTTGATTTTTTTTAATTTTGATATTTTTTATTTATTTGTCAATCATGTATAGGATAGTAGTTTATATAAACATAATATAGAAAGTAATGATAAAAAGATGTTTTATAGATGGCACCTTCCACCATATAGAATCTCTAAAATGTTTCCTTCGGTATCGCCCATTTGTTGGAAATGCAAAAAAGAAGTTGGTACATATTACCATGCATGGTGGACCTGTCCGGAGACAAAAATATTTTGGAATAAAGTAGAGAATTGGATAAATGAAATAACAAAGGAGAAGATTAAAAAATCTCCTGAATTTTTTCTATTGGGTATTTCAAATATAAAGTATAAAAAAGAAATTTACTATTTAATAATACATATATTGACGGCGGCACGAATAACATTCGCGCAGAAATGGAAAGAAAAGACGATACCGAAAGACTCTGAGGTGTTTAAAAAAATTATAGAGTGTGCAGAACTAGATATGATGACTAAAAGGTTGAACAATCAAACTGAAACAGAATTTTATAAAATTTGGGATAAAGTATATGATTGGTGGAATGTTAAAAATAGTATTAAAAATTAAACATATAAGAATAAATGACTACTTAAAAATTATAAGATAGAATTATATACTGTAGTTTATATAGTTCATATTATAACTAACTCAGAAGTGTTTATATTATTTTCTTTTTGTATTACTAATAATTTGTTTATTGCTTTTTGATATATATATACATATAAGTATATCATTATTATTTTTTGTTCAAAAAATATATATACATAAAGAAACTTAATCAACAATCTTAATTTTAAAAATCTATAATTAAATTTAATGATAATGTAATCTTCAAGTGTGGCTTTTCTGCTTAGATCTTGTAACAGTTAGAGCTTTTTATATTTTGTATTAGTTAGACTTCTATGATAAGCGGAGCAATAGTAGCTCCTTAAATGTTCAATGTTGTATGTCTTTGTTCGTTTTACTTTGAAAACAATAAAAAAAAAATTTTTTTTTTAAAAGATGACAAATAGGACAATAGGTTAGGGATGGTAGGTATAATGGCGTTCTTTAAAAAAAAATATGTTTATTGAATATATACATTAAAAACAGAAAAGCAAAAAAGGATATATATAATGTACATTCTAACAATTATAATTAACCTATCTGGAAAGCATAGGAGGGAAGAGAGGGAAGGAAAAAGGGAGGGAGGAATGGGGAAGAAAGGAAAGAGATACAAGAAAAGGAAAAGAAATTGAAAATTAGAAGGAGAGGGGGTAGTAAGAAGAGGAAAGTAGAGAGCCAGTGTTCGAGCTGGGGCTTCGATGCTTTACGGCCTATAGTTCAAACATGTGGGTGGTGTAGACTTTCCTAGGATTAGGGCACCCAAATTATTAGCCTCTTTTAGGGGGGGGAGGTGCATCTTATACACAGAAAAATATGGTATGTAAAGAATAAAACCATTAATACCTTAACCTTAATATCAAAGTTGATATCCTCCATCATTCTTGCTCTGCATTTCATTTTTTTCTTTTAGTGTGGAAGACTGTACTTTCTTTTCCTCTTAAATACCATCTAGTTTTCCCCCCAGTCCTTATTGATAAAATATTAATTCTATATTTTCTTTTTTTATATACCAATAAATATTTTTATAATATAATTTTATTTATAGACATTTATAAATATAACATGGAAAACAAAGACATTTAAAAACATTGGAGAGTCGTGCAGTGACTCTGTATAACAATTCTTACTGTGCTCACATTCTATTACACACCTATTTTACATACTTATTATAAACCTATTTTTAATACAGTAGTCATACTTGATATAATTAATCTAATATTTTCCCGTTAACCCAATTTTTCACCAAGAAATAGCTCTTTTTGTTGTTGTTGTCGTTATTGTTAATTAAATGTACACTGATTACTTTAACCTTTTTTCCAGCCAACAATAGAACATAGTCCAGCATTTATAGAATTCTGATTCATCCTTGTATTTTATTTCCAATGTTAATTTATCCATCTCTGCACATGCTGTTATTTTCTCTCCAATTAATTTTATATTATTTTAAATCATAAAATCATAAATGTTTTTCTAGAACCATTGTCTTTTTAAAAAGGATACAATTTTAAAGTCAGTTTTATCTACTTTATCATCCTACATCCAGACATAACTAGGTTCTTAATAATCACAGCAGGAATTAGTTTTATTTGTCAAGTACCTACTGGTAGGATACAAAGATATAACAATATATCTTATTGTTATAACATATAACAAGATATAACAATCCTAAGAAACCCAAAAGACAAAATCCAACTCGAAAACCAAGGAATCTATGAAATACCATGCAAAACATGTGCAGCCACATACATTGGACAAACTAATCAAAGAATAAACGCACGCATTGCAGAACATAAAAATGCAGTCAAAAAAGAAGAAAAAACTTCCTCACTTTTCCAGCACATTAAAAAAACAGGACATGAAATTGACTTCGAAAAAACTAAATTACTTTCCAAAATGAACACGTATATAAAAGAATAATCATGGAAGCCATAGAGATAGAAAAACACCCCCTCAGTACGAATAAACATGATGACACGTCCCGCCTATCAGAAATTTGGAAACCAGCCCTAAACAAAAAAACATATCATAATCATCACCATGTCAATCCTTCAACTAAATGTGATTCCACCAACCAATCAAATCATTAAAACATAGCCACCCAATCTATTTGCTACATTCAAACAAATCTCCACCCCCACCACTATTTATAGGGAACAAATGGCAGTTGCAAACAAACTATCTTTACAGCAGCACAAAGCTTACAACTTCAGCCTGATGGTGGTGAATGTGATTTCACCGAAACGTCGGATAGACATGCAAAATATTACATGGGGCAAAACCCAAACTCAGAACAATCTACAGATATAACAATGTTTATATACATGATAACAGTAACAGAGAAACATTAAGACAAGGGACAATAGGCATGCTGATGCACTCATGCATGCCCCATACTGACCTCTTAGGAATGGGTGAGGTCAACAGTGAAATCAAGTTATATCACCAACAGTTCCACAATCGGTTAAAAATGTATAATTTAAAAAGCAGGGGGAAATCCATAACTTCATAAAGAGAGCACCCTAATTTCACAGCTTGTAAAAAGAGTAGGTGGGATATTTGTACCTCCAGACATGCATGGTGGCCTTGAACCGCAAGTTGAGCAGCATCTAAATTTGTTTTTTTTTTAAAAAATATACTTTATTAATTATATACATTAAAAAAGACAGTAGACAAAACAACAATACAACATTTACACAGTGTATATACATAGGAATCCGTAGAGAAGAGAAAGGGAAAAGAAAGAGAGAGCAAGTAAGAGAATAATAACATATATACACTCATAACAAAAATAAAGCATTATGCTTTATACATGGGTTATTTTTGGTATCAGAGCTTAATATTTACACCTACTAAGTAGCAGGATAATTGATTTTGCAGCTTATTCATTTATAGCAGTATTTTCCCTTGTTAATTGTTACACATACATCTTGTTGACTTTTCCATTAACTTATCCGTTTTTATGAGATTATGGTACAATATTGTTATTACAAAGCATCTAAATTTGTTAATGATGATGACAAAGACAGACAGAAAGAATATAGCCATGCAGTTAGTTAATCTGGATATATTTATAATATCTCTTCATGAATTTTTCTTTTCTTTTATGTACACTGAGAGCCTGTGCACCAAGATGAATTCCTTGTGTGTCTAATCACACTTGGCCAAGAAATAAATTCTATTCTATTCTATTTATTCTAATGTGGTCTATCTGGGAAAAGATTAACCTGGTAATTTTCTTGACAAATCCATGCTTTATGACAAGTACCTGTTCTTGTCAAGGAATTTATGAATATTTTCTTTGTGCAGTTTATGACACATTTTAGAAAGTTTCTTATAATTGTCATGCCATTGAGATTTCTTATAATTGTAATGCCTGGATGTTCCCATTCTAGTTCCATCCTTTTTTGGAGAAGAATGAGTTTTGCAATCTTTCTGAATACAAACTGTACTTGGACAAAAATGGAGACTTAAAGGCTGACTTGAGTTTCACTGCCTCGGTGTTTCTCCCCAACAAGAGAAAAGCTGTAAAAAACCTGGTGACTATTGAAAACCAGAATGTTATTATCAACCAACATCATCTGTCATGGCTACAGTTGCATAATAGGGTAGGAGCAAAATTGATGTCTTTTCTCTATTTTCAAAAAGATTCTGACCCACATCATTGGGTTAAGCCTATGCACCATGCCTCAGTGTTGAGATGGAGAAGCTGCATGAAAATGGTAAGAGAGGGGCAATAATTCAAGTGCTAGGGATTATGATCCATTTCCTCCTTGTCTTTAAATAGCAAACAAGAAAGCAAATTTGTTCAACAGGACCTCAATAGAGGTTTTGACTGAATTTGGTAAAGTTGAATCAAGATTGTGAGGAGGTCCTTTTGTTCCACTTGGAAAGAAGCTTTGGAATTAGGATTTTGTTTGTTTGTTTGTTTGTTTGTTTGTCAAATTGTGTACAAGATAATAGGTATGGTATAAACATAACCAAAAGCAAAGTAGATATAGGTAAATTTGGACAATAGGACAGTAGGGTAGGGACTGTAGCCACAATGGTGCACTTATGCACGTCCTTTACAGACCTTTTAGAAATTGGGTGAGGTCCACTGTAGACAGTCTAAGATTAATGTTTTGGGGGTTTGGGAAAGAAACCAGTGCCAGGTAGTATATTCTATGCATTGACCACTCTCTTGCCGAAGTTGTATTTTCTGCAATCGAGTTTCAAGCATTTTACATTGAGTTTGAATCTATTTTGTGTGCATATGTTGTTGGAGTTGAAGCTTAAGTATTCATTAACTGGTAGGATATTGTGGTAGATGATTTTATGAACTACATTTAGATCAGATCGAAGGAGGCCTATCTCAAGGTTTTCTAAGTCCGTAATTTCAAGTCTGGTGAAAGGTATTCTCCATGGTAGGAGGAGTTAGTCTCCAAAGATGGATTGACCTTGTCCAAAACCAATCAGGACTGAGTCTAAAAAAGTATAAACAGTGCCCTTCATCTTGGATTCACCCTCTTTCAACTCAGTCCAAGTCCAGGACATGTGCTGTTGCTTGCAACATCCTGTCAAAGAGCCGTGACATCTTTTATCCATCTATCCATCCATCCATCCATCCATCTGTCATCTATCCATTCAACTACCATCCATCCATCTTGCTGATTGTGATCCTTCCCCCTGCAAGTTCTCCTACATCTGGACTAGGTTGTGTTGAAGGCAGTTATTGGGTACTGCTCCAATGCTGCCGCTTGTGCCTCCAGCCATAAGCCCCAAATCCTGTTAATTGCCAGTATTCTGGCTGAGAGAGGGGAGAAATTGAGTTTCTGAGAGAAAGGTTGCTCAATAAGGCTGGCAATTGATTATTAAGGAGGGCATTATACAGGCAGGCTACAGTGTTTGTCACTTTTGCCATGGTAGATTTATTAA
This sequence comes from Erythrolamprus reginae, assembly GCF_031021105.1. Classification (NCBI taxonomy): domain Eukaryota; kingdom Metazoa; phylum Chordata; class Lepidosauria; order Squamata; family Dipsadidae; genus Erythrolamprus; species Erythrolamprus reginae. The sequence goes on from NC_091951.1 coordinate 7,127,486, forward strand.
GCCCTCCTTTCAATTGGCTAGTCCCCCCCAAAATAAGAATGCTCTTGTAGACTACTGTGCTCTGTTGCTATTGCCTTTTTAAATTGTAATGCTGTTCCGATGCCGTTCATGGTTGTCAGGCTTCCCGCTGAGTAGTTGAGGACTTCAAATGCAAAGCGCCGATTCCACAGCCCCTCAGAAGGCCACCTGCCATCTGTGCTACTCGATAAAGCACCCACTACCACGCCCGACTGATCTGACTGGATGCCTTTCATGCCGACTTCAATAGCTCGATCTGATGTTCCTGTTATCTTCTCCAACTGCTTACTTCTCCCTTCACCTGCTGCTTGCCTTTATTCAGGCCTCTGGGCCATTCTCAGCATGCCGGAGAGCTATAATGTGTCCTCTGATTGACAAAACGCCATTTTGGATGGCCCATGTGATCAACAGCCATTTTTAATTGCCCACCTTACATGTACTGGAAAACCATGTGGGCAGTGGCCATTTTGAGAGCATCAGGTTCTGCCATTGTGTCACATGCCCAGTGGCCATCTTGGGAGTAGCACAAAGGTTATGGCAGCCATTTTGAATAAGAGAAATACTCAGCAACCATTTTGAATGCCTCTCTAGGCCAATGACAGCTCTTTTGAATGACTGATAAAGGCAGCAGCCATTTTGAGTGTAACTTACATATGGTGGTGACCATTTTGTGTGTACAAATTAAACTTTTGGGGGGAACTTTTGATCCCCTCAGAGGGGGTACACAACTTGGGTGTTCTCCTTGATCCAAAGCTGACCTTAGACCATCATCTTTGAGCTGTGGCGATGGGGGCATATGCCCATGTTCACCTCATGCATAGGTTGTGGCCTTAGTTGGACAGGGAGTCTCTACTCACAGCCGCATGAGCAGTCATGGGCCTTTCCAGGTATGCCCATATCTCTCCAGTACCCTGGGGGCTTCATTGGCTGCCAATTGGCTTCTGAACACAATAAAAAGTGTTGGTTATGACTATACCAAGCCCTACATAGCATCGCACCAGATTACTTACGGGGCCACCTTCTACTGCATGAGCCCCAGTGACCGGTTTGATTCCATAGAGTCGGCCTTCTCCAGGTCCCATCAACTAGACAATGTTGGTTGGTGGGGCCTAGGGGAAGAGCCTTCTCTGTGTGGGCTCCGGCCCTCTGGAATCAGCTCCCCCTGGAGATTCGTACTGCCCCCCTCACATTCCACAAGAGTCTTAAGACTCATTTATGCCGCCAGTCTTGGGGCAATTATGTCAGGATTAAGCCTAAATTGATATAATATCCCAGTACAGGAGGATGGACTGTAGTCAATGTAATGGCTATTATATGTAGAGAATGCTGAATCATTGTGATCACCACAAAGAATTTACCAGGACTCCCATTCTTTCATAGCTCTATTGAGGAAACAGCCCTCTAAACTACACATAGTACAGAATCATTTCTGCTACCTGCTATGGAATCTTATGAATCTAGGATTTAACAGAGGTTCATTTTCCATAAGATCTCCCTCCTCCGCCTCCGACTCAGAAATAGTCTGCATTAACACCTCTCCACTTTCATCTTCCTCTCCTTCACTTTCTGCCTCAGCTGGCAAGGCCATGAGGCCAGTGCACCCAGGCGGCCTTGGCTCTTCCTTGTCTTCATCATCTGACATTATCAAAGTTGATCTATGCTCACTCATAACATCTAGAGTACTGCATCCAGTTTTGGTCACCACACTACAAAAAAGATATTTAAATTCTAGAGAAAGTGCAGAAGAGAGCAACAGGATGATATATATGAAGAGTGGTTGCAGGAAATGTTCATGGGTAGTCTAGTGAAGAGAAGGGCCAGGGGAGACATGATGATGATGATGATGATGATGATGATGATGATGATGATGATGATAATAATAATAATAATAATAATAATAATAATAATAATTTATTAGATTTGTATGCCGCCCCTCTCCGCAGACTCGGGGCGGCTAGCAACAATAATAAACACAACATGTACAATCCAATAATAAAAAACAACTAAAAACCCCTATTATAAAACCAAACATACACACAAACATACCATGCATAACTTGTAATGGCCTAGGGGGAAGAGCTATCTCAACTCCCCCATGCCTGGCGGTATAAACGAGTCTTGAGTAGTTTACGAAAGACAGGGAGGGTGGGTGCAGTTCTGATCTCTGGGGGCAGTTGGTTCCAGAGGGCTGGGGCCGCCACAGAGAAGACTCTTCCCCTGGGGCCCGCCAAATGACATTGTTTAGTCAACGGGACCCGGAGAAGGCCAACTCGGTGGGACTTTATCGGTCGCTGGGATTCGTGTGGTAGCAGGTGGTTCCAGAGATAATCTGGTCCATTGCCGTGTAGGGTTTAAAGGTCATGACCAACACTTTGAATTGTGACCGGAAACTAATCGGCAGCCAATGCAAGCCACGGAGTGTTGAAGAAACGTGGGCGAATCTTGGAAGCCCCACGATGGTTCTCGCGGCTACGTTCTGCACGATCTAAAGTTTCTGAACACTTTGCAGAGGTAGCCCCATGTAGAGAGCGTTGCAGTAATCGAACCTTGAGGTGATGAGTGCATGAGTGACTGTGAGCAATGACTCCCTGTCCAAATAGGGCCGCAACTGGTGCACTAGGCAAACCTGGGAAAATGCCCTCCTCGCCACAGTTGAAAGATGATGTTCCAATGTCAGCTGTGGATCCAGGAGGATACCCAAGTTGCGAACCCTCTCTGAGGGGGTCAGTAGTTCCCCCCCCCCAGGGTAATGGACGGAAAGATGGAATTGTCCTTGGGAGGCAAGAACCACAGCCACTCCATCTTGTCTGGGTTGAGATTGAAGTTGTTGACACCCATCCAGGCCCCAACAGCCTCCAGGCATCGGCACATCACTTCCACTGCTTCATTGACTGGACATGGGGTGGAGATGTATATTTATTTATTTATTTATTATTATTTAGATTTGTATGCCGCCCCTCTCCGAAGACTATAACTGGGTATCATCAGCATACTGATGATACCTCACCCCATGCCCTTGGATGATCTCACCCAGTGGTTTCATGTAGATATTGAATAGCAGGGGGAAAGGACCGACCCCTGAGGCACCCCACAAGGGAGGCACCTAGAGGTCGACCTATGACCCCCCACTAACACCGACTGTGACTGACCGGAGAGGTAGGAGGAGAACCACTGAAGAACAGTGCCTCCCACTCCCAACCCCTCCAGCCGGCGCAGAAGGATACCATGGTCGATGGTATTGAAAGCCGCTGAGAGGTCGAGAAGCACCAGGACAGAGGACAAGCCCCGGGCCTGGGCCCGCCAGAGATCATCCATCAACGCGACCACAAAGAGGAAGGGGTCAGGCTGTTTTCCAAAGCATCAGAAGGCCAAAGAAGGAATAATGGATGGAAACTGACCAAGGAGAGATTCAACCTGGAAATAAGGAGAAATTTCTTGACAGTAAGAGCTTGCCTGCAGAGATTGTGAGAGCTCCAACACTTGAGACTTTCAAGAGAAGATTGGATGGATACTTATATGAAATGCAGTAGGGATTCCTGCTTGAGTGGGGAAGTTGGATGAGATGATCTACAAGGTCCCTTCCAACTTTTATAATAAATAAATAAATAAATAAATAAAATCTAATTATAGAGAATTTGTCTTGGATATCTAGCTGGGACTAAGAGGTTCCCACCCATAGATCATACATTTTGTAGCAAAAGATTCCTGACATAACACTTTCTGAGGGACATGTTCTCATGACTTTACCTCATTTCAACACAGTTCTAGAAACTCAGCGGTCATTTTTATTTCAAGAGTACATCAGCATGTTAGGATGGTTAGTGCTAACAGATATTATTTGGAATTCCTTATTTTTCTGCTTAGTCTCTGCCTCAGTCCAAATGTGCGGGAAAATGTCATCCTGGATTTTTCAAGGAGAAGTGAGAAGGAGAGACATTTTGCTGCTACAACTGTGTTCCTTGTCCTGAGGGGACCGTCGCCATCCATGAAGGTGGGTGACACCAAAGAAAAGGGAAGGCCTTGCAGAAGTGGATTCATCCAAGGCAATTTTCATAAAAGTTAAAGTTAAAGGACAGACTGAATCACAACAATTTATTTTCAAACTGTGTGATTTATCATGAAAGTGAAAAATAGTAATGATCTTTATAAGGATTAGAGAGTATGGCATATTGGACAGGTTTTGCTACTGTCAGAGAGAATAGTGCTTGTTTGTTTGTTTGTTTGTTTGTTTGTTTCTTTCTTTCTTTCTTTCTTTCTTTGTATGTATGTTTGTTTTGTCATGTACATATTGTGTTATACAAAGTTCTGCCCATAGTTCATGGGAGCAGGTATGTTGTAGAAGAGATAGATCTCAGCCAACCAGAGAGCCCGGCAGAATATAGATAAATAACTTTGTCTCTTCCATGTTTTCCTTTTTTATGTTTGTGTGTTCCTTATTTAAGAGATTTGGGATTTGTGGGAATAGAGGGTTTCAAATGGGGAAGGAAAAGATTTTAGGAAGCTCATCTGAAACTGCCACCTTAGCATGCCAAACCGAGGGCTGCAGGTAGTGCATCAAGCGAACCTGGGCAAACGCCCAATCGCCACCGCTGAAAGATGATGCTATAATGTCAGATGTGGATCAAGGAGGACACCTAAATTGCGGACCATCTATGAGGGGGGCAAAATAATGGTGGTGGATGGACTGATTGAGGTGTCCTTGGGAGGCAGAACACACAGCCACTCCATCTTGTGGGGATGGATTTTTGAGCCTGTTAGCACCCATCAAAACTCTAACAGCCTGCAGACACTGTCACTTCACTTCTACTGCTTCACAGATTGGACATCGGGTGGAGATGTATAGCTGAGTATCATCAGCAACTCACCCCATGCCCTCGGATGATTTCACCCAGCATTTTCATGTAGATATTAAACAGCAGGGGGGACAAGACCGACCCCTGAGGAACTCCACAAGGGAGGGACCTAGGAGCTGACCTCTGAGTCCCCACTAACACCGACTGCGACTGATTGGAGAGGTAGAAGGAGAACCACCATAAGATAGTGCCTCCTACTCCCAACCCCTCAAGCAGGTGCAGAATGATATCATGGTTGATGGTATCGACAGCCGCTGAGAGGTCAAGGACCACCAGGATAGAGGATAAACCCCTATCCTGGGCCCACCAGAGATCATCCATCAGCACAACCAAAGCAGTTTCCATGCTGCAGCCAGGCCTGAATCCTGACTGCTGAGGGCCTAGATAATCGGCTTCATTCAAGAATCGTTGGAGCTGGAGTGAGACCACCTTCTTGACAAACTTCCCCATAAAGGGAAGATTGGAGATAGGACAATAATGGGTAAATACAGCTGAGTCCAGGGAAGGCTTCTTGAGTAGGGGGCAGATGAGTGCCTCTTTGTAGGGAGACAGAAAGGACCCCTCCCTCAATGAAGCATTGGTAATCTCCTGGTCTCAGCTCCATGTCACCTCCCTGCTGGCCAAAACCAGCCAGGAAGGACACAGGTCCAATAAACAAGTGGCAGAACTCACAGCTCCCATGGCCTTGTCCACTTCATCAGGTGTTACCTGGTCAAACTCCTCCTATACAGATGGACCAGGACAGGCCCCTGTCATCTTGACTGACTCCTTGTGAGCTGACACTGCATTCCAATTGGAGTCAAGGTCTGTCCAGATCTGAGCAATTTTATCTATGAAAAAATTGTTAAAGTCCTCAGCACTACCCTGCAAAGGTTTGTCAACTCCCCTCTAATTAAGGAGGGAGCAAGTCACCCTAAACAGGGTGGCTGGGCAGGATTCCCCCGATGCAATCAGGGTAACATTATATGCACATCTTGTCACCCAGAGCACCACTTTGTAAATCTCCACATGAGCTTTTACAAGTGTTCGGTCAGAATCCAATATACTTTTCCTCCAGCGTTTCTCTAGACATCTCTTCTGGCATTTCATCCCCCAAGGTGAACCAAGGAGATCTGCAGGGTCTACTGCCCCAGAGAGGTCACAAAGGCTCAATTCAGTCTAGGGACACTGCCGCCGTATTCCAGGCTGCAGCAAGAGACTCTGCCAAACTGTGTATGAGTGAATCCAGAAAAACCCCAAGTGCCCTCTGAAAGCCATTGGGTCCATTAGGGCTCTGTGGCGGAACCTCCTAATCTGTTCTGCCTCCCTGCAGGGAAGGATTGGAGAGTCAAAATCCAGCGGTAGCAGAAAATCATCTGACCATGACAAAGGCAAGATATCCAAGCCCCTTAATTTCAGGTCATTACTCAACTGCCCTGAGAGAAATACCATATCGGTAGTGTTGCCCCATTTGTGAGTTGGGCCCTGAATTACTTAGGTCAAGTCCATGGTTGCCATTGTGGCCATAAACTCTTGTGCCAACCCAGAGGATTCACCAAGTGATGGCAAAGTCCCCAAAGACAATAGATATGGGGAACTCCACTGCTAGCTCAGCTACCTCCTCAAGTAGCACTGGCAGGGCTGCTGACGTGCAGCTAGGAGGCCGGTATGTGAGCAACAAGCCCACCTGAACCCCTAGGTCCAACTTCACATTGAGTGAATCACAACCCGCGATCTCGGGAGCAGAAAGCCTGCGTAGGCTGAAGGTTTTTCTGGCTATAATAGCCACTCCTGCCCCCCTTCCCTGGGGTCGTGGCTGGTGCCATACCTGAAACCCCCCAGTTTATTTTTATAGGCCAAGATGAACAAAATCAATGTGCATCCTTCCAGATAATAAGTGTAGTTCAAAGAGAAAAACTGACCGAGAGAAATCAGGAACATAGGGACTCTCAAGCAAACTCACCAAGTACTTTTGCAATTTTGTGGGGGTGTGGGATTCTCAAAACATATATCTCACAGTTGAGTAGGCCAAAGAGGTATCACTCCATGAAGCACATCTAATAAAAAAAGAAAAAGGTTCACAAGGTCCCCCTAAACCAGTTTCTGGTGTGGCGAATATTTATTTATTTATTTATTTATTTATTCATCCATCAATTCATTTATTCATTCATTCTTTTATTCATTCATTTATAATTCAAGGCCACCCAAGACGTATGGCACAAAATATCAACAAATGACATCACTCTGCATAATCTTCCCCAATGTTTTCCGGAGACAAGTTATCACACTGAAGAACAGCAGAAGTCAATTCCCTGGGTGTTGAACTATCTTCATCCAACATCACTTTCTGGACAAGACCTGACAGGAAAGGAGTATAACCAGTACACAAAATGTAGATCTATCCCCAAAGGTGGATCTGTTATTTTTCTCTAAGATGTTCTTCTCCAGCTACTCCTCAGGGAATGGAATTCTGAAGATATTTAGGGTGCCCAGAGTAGAAGACAGCTGCCACTGTAATTTTCAAAATTCTGATCTCTGAGCCCTCTTCTGCTAATTCTCCAATGATTGTCTTTGAGGTAAACATCAAAACAACATGGAAGGGATCTTGCATTAGAAAAGGACAAAGACCTCAGTCACATACAATGCTTTCCACATTATAAAAGTGCTTTCAATTCATCCAATTGTTCAATTCACTCTTACTGTTCCTTCTTAGAAACAGGAAAGGGATTGATTCTGACCCATGAATTATGGAGCTTCTGCTTGTGCTTCTGTTGTTGCTGGTGTCACAGCCAACTTCTGGGAAGATTAGATTGAACTGCCGGCTGAATTTCGAACAACATGATGAAAAAAAGTCATGGAGTTATTATAGTCGAGGAGACCATATCATTAGTATCATCAATACTGGAACAAAAATATTGCGTACAACCATGTTGCCTTTCAACACAGCTCCTCATTGTCTATTTGAGATGTAAGTCATTCACTGTGATGGAGTTTCATTCCCTCTATTTGCAGTTCTCATTGTTTTCTTCTTATTTCACTGATGCCTGTATTGTAGGACCGATCTTATTTCTTGAATTGTTTTGACTTCCATTGCTTCTCCGTTTTGTCTCATTTAATAGAAAAAAAATATTGTATCCAAAGATGGGGTAGAAAAATAAACAGCTTCCAAAAAAAATCCAGATTCCATAACCTTTCTGGTCTAATCCTTAGTTATATACTTCAATACCAACTTTTTATTTTATTTATTTATTTATTTATTTATTTATTTATTAGAATTGTCAAACAAAAATGAGAAGAAGAATAAAAGAATAAGAACAAGGTCCATAGAAATCAATTTGTGACTGAAACTGTGAAAATTTGTAGCTGAAACCATTGAATTAGATAGAGCCTTCTAGACTTTGACAACTCTATTCCAGAAATCATATTTTTTGCAGTCAAATTCAGAAGGATTTGGTTTCAAGTAGTTATTGAATGGATTGTACTGGCCTCTGCCTAGTTCATGTCTATATTTTTACAACCACTCATTCATATTCAGTGCCTAATCCTTAGAGGAAGCGAGAATGACTGTATTTTGGAATTGATTTCCTGGGTCACATATGAAACAGCCTCTTTCTATTATGATAGTTCTATTTTAATGATTCCATGGTTTTGAATTCCTTGTTACTTGTCAGTTGAAAATGAGTTCTACTAGAAATAATTTGATTTGTGATTTTTAACTTTAGTGGAAAGCTATCTCCATGTCCTCTCCCCAACACTCATTAAAAGAAATACTGATAGGTAACTATCATTGGCTTCTGATCTTTGATCAGCATTGGCTTAAGACACAGAAGGCTTTGGGAGATAAGGAGCATTAAATTGAAAAAGGTTTTTTTTTTGCTTTTTGTCTTGATGATGATGATAATAACGCAAACTGTTTTTTAATCTTAGTCTTCCTTTTGATAAGTATAGACTACTACGCAACATTTTTAATATTCAATTGGTCAACAAGACTTCCGAGCTTATGCAAAATTTCACACTTGGCTACAACATCCATGACAACTATTTAAACACACTTTTGACTTCAGATGCCTTGATGGACATTCTCTCTAATGGAGAAGCCAATGTTCCCAACTACAGCTGTGGAAGGAAGGACCACATTTTGGCTCTTATTGATTCAGCTACTTATGACATCTCCATCCAGATGTCAACATTAGGAGACATCTACAAAGTCCCCCAGGTTTGTATGCCTACTTATAGGTAAACTGAATGAGTGATGGGTCGATATGTGATCGATCCATTTGGAACTGACAAACGGCTTTTCATCATGGCCATTATATGCATCATAGTTAGTGGTTAGGATCCACAGTGTTATCCTCTCATGACATTATTTTAACTGATTATGGTCTTCTGCAGAAATGCGCCATCAAAGTTTCTTCTGCAAAAAAGGAAGTTGCAGCAGAGATAGCAGGGATAGCATGTTTCTACATAATCATCGCAAAAATAATATAACCCAAATGTATTATTTTACCTGAAGCTGATCAAAACACATATTTCTTAGGAATTCAGAAAAATCACTATCATTAATCAATCACTTTAATTTTTAAAACATTACAAGCATATTAGCCAACGTGTTAATTTTTTTTATTCTAAAAGCGTTCATAAATGGCTTTAAGAGTAATAAATCTCTGAAGGACTTACTGCCAACTGAAATATTAAAAAAAAAATTCTTAATGGTACTGTCCTCTACTGGCAGGTTCATTCACACATATTAATAATTCCTATTAATCTTCAATCGAGTTTAAGATTAAGGTTATATAAACGTGAATGCAGTATTCCAAGAATGGCCTTATCAAGGCCTTATAAAGTATTTTTATTTTTATTTATTTATTTATTTGTCCAATATACAATACATATGGAAGAGAATAGACATTAAGTAATATATATAAAGATAGAAAGTAAAAAAGAAGAGAAGTAGATGGGAGGGAGAGAATATATATGATATATATATATATATATATATATATATATATATATATATATATATATATATATATATATATATATTTATAGAAGGAATGCAGCTCAGGTCTCGCAGTGTTCACCTGAGAACAAGGACAGAAACACCAGCCTGAACTCATCGAAACGTCGCCAGAAATTTCCAAATCCTACATGGGAAGAAACCCGAATATACCAAGACCGTCATACCTGTACCCGTGAAAATCTACGAAAACAAATAGATAGATAGATAGATAGATAGATAGATAGATAGATAGATAGATAGATAAGGAGAGAATATGTATGATATATAAGATAAGGGAAGACAATTGGACAGGGGACGATAGGCACATCAGTGCACTTATATACGCCCCTTACTGGCGTATTATGGTAGTATTAACACTTCACGTGATCTTGATTCTATCCTTCTGTTAATTCAGCCTAGAACCATGTTGGCTTTTTTGGCAGCTGCTGCACATTGCTGGCTCATATTTAAATAGTTATCCATTAGGACTCCAAGATCCCACTCACAGTGACTACTATTCAGGAAGGTACCACATATACGGTACCTGTGCATTTTGTTTTTCTTGCCTAAATGTAGAACCTTACTTTTTTCACCATTGAGTTTCATTTTGTTTTCTTATTCTTTTTAACTCATTTTCTTTTATACTACTGTTATATACAGTCTTGTTCATGTTATGTATTTTTATTCTTTATTTTCATAAGAGTTAATGGCTAATCAATAATAATTTATTCTAATAAGCTCATGAAATTGTATTTCTTTAAAGCTAATATTTTTTGGAATCGACCTGACCTCAGATCTTATGCAGTATTCTTCATTGTTTTTTTTTCCAGATCAATTTTGAATTATTTTCAGATTTGCTGCATGACAAAGGTCAATTGCTCTTTTATCACAGTTTTTTCCCCAAAAAGGGAGTCCTCTACCCAGGAATTGTCCAAGTGCTTCTTCATTTCAGATGGACCCTGGTTGGTCTTTTTGCTCCAGACACAGAAAATGGAGATAATTACATGAGAACTGTTACTCCTTTGCTTCTTATAAATGGAATTTGTGTTGTTATATCACAACAATTCTCAACAACACTATTTACAGCACACCTCAGAGGTGCCCTCTCTATGTGGAGACAAGTCAATGTCTACATTCATTACATAGAACATGGTGCTGTTTTGGACAGAATTATCCCTTTCCATTTAACATTTATGCATTTGCCAGGTACCATTGGAAGGAAAGTCTGGATCACAACACTCACTTCAATATATCCACTGAAATACCACAGAGCTCTCAAATATGTGAATAGTATCTGGACTGTTGATTTTGGGAAGAAAACGGAGCCAATAAAGGATGCCTATAAAAACAATTTCTTTTTCGAAGAACCGTTTGGGTATCAGTCATTTTTCTGCTATTTTTCAAATCATATCTTTTCTGTCAAAGGCCGGAAAAGATGCACTGAGAAATCACCACTGGAGACCCAATTGAAAAAGAACATGAAGACAGGCTGTAATTCCCACCATTGTTACAGTGTTATTAAGACTCTGGCCCATGCCTTGGATGCTGCATATTCCTCCATATCCAGGAGGAGAAGGAAGGAGGGCAAAGGGAGTTTGCAACCTTGGCAGGTATGGAGTCTCAACAATAATCCATTAATCTTACTTAGAAACATAGAAGATTGATGGCAGAAAAAGACCTCATGGTCCACCTAGTCTGCCCTTATACCATTTCCTGTATTTTATCTTACAATGGATATATGTTTATCCCAGGCATGTTTAAATTCAGTTACTGTGGATTTACCAACCACGTCTGCTGGAAGTTTGTTCCAAAGATCTACTACTCTTTCAGTAAAATAATATTTTCTCATGTTGCTTTTGACCTTTCCCCAAACTAACTTCAGATTGTGTCCCCTTGTTCTTGTGTTCACTTTCCTATTAAAAACACTTCCCTCCTGAACCTTATTTAACCCTTTAATATATTTAAATGTTTCGATCATGTCCCCCCTTTTCCTTCTGTCCTCCAGACTATACAGATTGAGTTCATTAAATCTTTCCTGATACGTTTTATGCTTAAGACCTTCCACCATTCTTGTAGCCCGTCTTTGGACCCATTCAATTTTGTCAATATCTGTTTGTAGGTGAGGTCTCCAGAACTGAACACAGTATTCCCAATGTGGTCTCACCAGCGCTCTATATAAGGGGATCACAATCTCTCTCTTCCTGCTTGTTATACCTCTAGCTATGCAGCCAAGCATCCTACTTGCTTTTCCTACCACCCGACCACACTGCTCACCCATTTTGAGACTGTCAGAAATCACTACCCCTAAATCCTTCTCTTCTGAAGTTTTTGCTAACACCGAACTGCGAATGCAATACTCAGATTGAGGATTCTTTTTCCCCAAGTGCATTATTTTACATTTGGAAACAGGCCTGAAACTGGACAGCTGAGGGCCCAGATAATTGGCTTCATCCAAGACCATTGGAGCTGAAGCGACACCACCTTCTCAACAACTTTTCCTATTAAGGGAAGGTTGGAGACAGGAGAATAGTTGGGTCTTGGGAAGGCTTCTTGAGGAGGGGGCACACAATTGCCTCCTTGCAGGCAGCCAAAAAGGACCCCTCCCTCAGAGAAGTGTTGACAATCTCCTGGACCCGGCCCCATGTCATCTCCATGCTGTCTGAAACCACCAGGAGAGACACATAATCAGGTGGTGAAGCTCACAACTCCCATGGCCTTGTCCAGAATGTGTTCTAGGGGATATGGGGTCTTTTTTTTGTTCTGTCTAAGCTAGTAAACCCCAGGAAATAACTTCACACAAAAAAGACCACCTGGGAAAATATAAACTGGATATATTAAGAAAACTAGTTCATAACCTTGCCAAGTTAAAAGTGAAAAGAATCTTCTTAGGAACTGGGCAGAAGTCAACGGCTAATTAGTTTTCCAGGCCAGATTCCAACAGTTCATTAAAGGTCTCTGATAAGTGTCTATTAATCATTCCAAACTTACAGCATTCTGGCAGAAGTCTCAGATAGACAATCTGTGTATTTTAAAACAGTCAGAAAACAAACTGGATTTCTACAACATGGAATGAACTTCTTGTCATTGTAGAATGTTGTCGATCACACTGATTCCTTTCAAGACTCTCCCTTATATAGGCACAAGGCATGGCCAAATGTTCTATAGAGCTATTCACACCCAACCTCTTTCTTCTCAAATAAGCCTGTCTGGACATAATTCTGTGTACCCCTGCATCTGTAAGTGGTTCATCGTCATCTCTCCTGAGTCAGTTATACCTCTAGCTATGCAGCCAAGCATCCTACTTGCTTTCCTTACCGCCTGACTGCACTGTTCACCCATTTTGAGACTGTCAGAAATCACTACCCCTAACTCCTTTTCTTCTGAAGTTTTTGCTAACACAGAACTGCCAATACAATACTCAGAGTGAGGATTCCTTTTCCCCAAGTGCATTATTTTACATTTGGAAACATTAAACTGCAGTTTCCATTGCTTTGACCATTTATCTAGTAAAGCTAAAGCATTTACCATATTATAGACGCCTTCAGGAATATCAACCCTATTGCACACTTTAGAGTCATTGGCAAATAGGCAAACCTTCCCTACCAAACCTTCCCCTATGTCACTCACAAACATATTAAAAAGAATAGGACCCAGAACAGACCCTTATGGCACACTGCTTGTAACCTGTCTCTGCTCAGAGTACTCGTCATTAACAATAACTCTCTGATGTCTACTCTTCAGCCAGCTTGAAATCCACTGAACTATCCCGGGATTAAGTCCAATCTTCACTAATTTATCTATCAGCTCTTTATGTGGAACCGTATCAAAGGCTTTGCTGAAGTCCAGATAGGCAATATCCACAGCACCACCTTGATCCAACACCTTTGTGACATAGTCAAAGAAATCAATGAGATTAGTACGACATGATTTGCCTTCAGTAAAGCCATGCTGATTTGGGTCCAATAAGTTATTGTTTTTAGGTGCTGATTTATCCTCTTTTTGAGTAGTCTCCATCATTTTAACTAAAACTGATATCAAGCTAACTGGCCTGTATTTACCAGCTTCTTCTCTACTGCCCTTCTTGTGGATAGGCACAACACTGGCCATTCTCCAATCCTCAGGAACATCTCCTGTTAACAGGGATTGGTTAAACAAATCAGTCAAGGGGGTAGCAATGACAGCTCTGAGTTCTTTAAGATCTCTGGGATGGATGCCATCTGGATCCATTGCCTTATTTATCTTTAATCGTTCATGTTCTTCTACGACATCGGCTTCTAAAATCACTGGAGCTGAATCCGTACAGCTGGAAGCAATGCTATATACCTCTATAGTATTATTTTGTAAGGTGTCTTTTGAGAAAACTGAACAGAAGTATCTATTGAAATGGTCAGCGATCTCCTTATTCCCATCAATGCATGTATTATTCTCGGTACTAAGCTTTGTGATGCTGCAGTTTTTCTTCTTCCTATCACTAATATATCTGAAAAAGGTTTTTTCCCCCTTCTTTACTGGTTTTGAAATTTCTTTCTCTTTTGAGGCTTTAGCAGCATATATTATCTGTTTCGCCTCCTTCTGTCTCATTTTATACACCTCTCTATCAGCTATACTTCCAGACACTTTATACCTCCTAAAGGCAGCCTTTTTTCATTGACTATAGCCCTTACGTCATCGCTAAACCATAGCGGTTTCTTCTTCCTTTTACCTTTAGTTATTTGCCTTACATACAGTCCTGTGGCTTTTAAATGGCCTTTTTTAATACAGTCCACTGGGTGCTCACTCCTGCCATTTTATCCCTCCCCTTTAATTCATTATTTAAATATTCCCCCATTGCATTAAAATTTGTTTTTCTGAAATCCAATACTTTTGTTGCAGTATAGGATTGCTCAAAATCAGTTTTTACATCAAACCACAAACATAGATGGTCACTGCAACCTAAATTTTCTCCCACCTTGACCTCTGAAACCCAATTCCCATGCGTAAAAACTAAATCTAAAATATTCTCCCCTCTAGTTGGTGTCTTAACCAGCTGTGCTAGAGCTGCTCCTGTAAAGGCCTCTACTATATTCTTACTTTTGCATGTAAGGGCACTGGGGATATTCCAGTCAACATCAGGCATGTTGAAATCACCCATAACCACAATATCTCCCTTTACTGCCATTTGGGTAATTTCATCTACCATCTTGTTGTCATATTCCTCAGATTTTATTATTTGGAAAAGATGTTCCCAAACTCCTTCTGATTTTTTGCTTCAATAGACCAAATCGTCTTGGCTTTCCTCAAGGCTGAAAACAGCTTCTCCTTGGCTTCATGACTGAAAAGCTGATCTAATTTTCCTGCAATAGTTTTTAAAGTGTGGTGTCTGTAAAGCAGCAATGTGTTGCTCCTGGTTCGGCCTGGTTCTGTGAACTGGTAGTGATGGTGGTGGGAGGCTCCACCCACCTGCCCAGATTGCTTCTGCACATGCAAACTGGTAGTGATGGGATTTAGAATCCACCACTGCTGCAAAGGGGAGTTCGGGTCTCCACCTGAAAAAGCCATTCACTTCCTGAGATTCTTATGGATGCATTTGTTTTCTTTCCATGAACATCACACTTCTAATTTGGTTTGCAATCCACTGCTATTCTGATTTTTTTTAAAAAAAAAATTGTATTTATTTGTCCATCAAGTATAGGATAGCAGTTTATATAAACATAGTATGGAAAGTAATGATAAAAGAAGACAAATAGGACAGTAGGACAGGGATTGTAGGCACAATGGAGCGCTTATGCACACCCCTTATGCACACCCCGAGTCTGCGGAGAGGGGCGGCATACAAATCTGATTAAACTTAAACTTAAACTTATAGACTTCTTAGAAAAGGGGAGAAGTCAACTGTAGACAATCGAAGGTTGAAGATTTTGAGGTTTCGGCAAGAAACAACAGATAGTGAATTCCAGGCATTGATCACTCGATTGCTGAAGTCCTATTTAGTTTAGAGCAGTTTAAATTTAGTTTGATTAGTTTAGTTTGACTTGTGCCACCAGAAAGCATCAGTCCAGAAATCCCCCTGGATTATTGCCGCAAGTAGCCAACCCTACTAGGCTCTGGGAAGAAATAGCAATGGATTTCATAGTGGAGCTCCCCGAGAGCAAGGGAAACACTGTTATTTGGACTGTCATCTATTTTTTCTCCAAACAAGCCAATTTCCTCACATGTTCGGGGCTACCCTCAGTCAGACACTTGGCTAAGTTATTTTTAAAACACATTTACAGATTGCATGGAATCCCCCACAGAGTCATATCAAATCGGAGGGTCCAATTCACAGCCATATTCTGGAGATAATTCATCCGCACCATTGGTTCCACCCAAGGACTCAGTTCTGTGTTTCACCCTTCCACAGATGGAGCAGCAGAAAGAGCTAATGCCCTAGTGGAACAATACCTTAGATGTTATGTGAGTTACCAGCAGAACAATTGGGCCAGATTGCTGCCTTTTGCAGAAGTAGCATACAATAATTCTAAATGCAGCAGCACGGGACTAACCACTTTCCAGGTTACCAGTGGTCAAGATTTCATTCCCATGTCAGAACTACCTACAGAACCTCCCTCATCTATCACATTGGTGGAGTGGATGGAGAAGCTGAAGAAAGGATGGGAGGATACCAAGAAGGCACTGACAGAGGCAACGCAAACCTACAAAAACAAGCAGATAAGCACCGATCTCCCCAAACCCCTTTTCGAGTGGTAGATAAAATTTTCCTGTCTACCAAATACATTCATTTAAGGGTGCCTTGCAAAAAGCTAGGCCCAAAATTCCTGGGCCCTTTCCCAATAGTGAAAGTAATCAACCCAGTCATGGTGCAGCTTGCGCTGCCTAGAATCCTAGGGAGGATCCACCCTGTATTTCACTGCAGCCTGCTTAAGCTGGTGATCGGGTCCAACATTAGCCCACATGCACAGCCGCCCCTTCCCCTGTAGTAATTCAGGGGGAACCCTACTATGACATGAAAAAAAAATTGGACTCCCGCATTTTCCGGGGAAATTTGCAGCACCTAATTCATTGGAAGGAGTACCCTCTGTCGGAGGCTACTTGGGTAAAGAGTCGGGATGTCAGTGCTGATAGGTTAGTCAAGCAGTTCCGTGAGAGTTATCCAAGCAAGCCAAAGGGTCCTGGAAGGGAAAGGTAGGATGGTCTGGAATGGTACTAACCCGTATACTTATTCTATCATTCCAGGAGATGGGTTTTGTGGGAAGGGAGGCCGTCTGTCAGGCCCAAAGTCATTATGTGAAGTCAAAGGTTGGCCTGACACAGTTTGGGAGTCAGAGAGAGAGATATGCCACCACACATTCCTTTCTGCAGATGCCATATTAACGAACACAGGAAGGAATCAGGAATCCTGCATAGGATTGGTCCTCATGACTGCACTTGTGGGTGTGGAGATGTGATATGGGGTTTTGTTGTGGTTGGCTCTGGGCCAGCTCCTGCCCCAAGGACTATGGGGGTGGATGTGGGTGAATCCTCCCAGTGTCAAAGGCTGTTTTACTGCCGACTGCTTCGGACAGCAAAGTATTGTCCGAAGCAGGGAGTGACTGTGAAATGGGACCCTCAGAGGGGATCATGGCAGACAGCCGATTAGGAAGCAATTCATCCTCCTTATCTTCACTGGACTCTGATGAAGAAGCAGTCATAGAAACACGCATGCGAAGGCCCATGAATAGAAGAGAGCAGCTATGTAGGTATTACAAGAGATAAGAGAGTTCACCTGTGGTTGGGTGTGGTTCAACTAATTAGGGCTGCTGTTAAATGGGCAGCATGCCGGCCTCTCAGTGTGGAAGATTATCTGTTCATGATAGTGGATGTGGCTTGACTCTCTGGATTCTCCAAGGACTCTGTGCTTTGATATCAGGACTCTGAACGTAAATCATAGTTAAACGTGTGAGTTGGACAATGTCTGAAGGAGAGTAGCTGTGACGACTTCACAGCTAGTTGTTAATTGCTTTGAGTTTGGTTTTTTGGTTATTTCATTGCATTCAAGTCTGTTTGCT
The DNA here is from genome assembly GCF_031021105.1 of Erythrolamprus reginae. Taxonomy (NCBI): domain Eukaryota; kingdom Metazoa; phylum Chordata; class Lepidosauria; order Squamata; family Dipsadidae; genus Erythrolamprus; species Erythrolamprus reginae. The sequence continues at coordinate 7,145,359 of NC_091951.1, forward strand.
TTGAAAGTGAGCCCTTTGACTACAAAAAGGGGGTTTTGCTTTTATTTTTCAGTGGATAAAGAAAGTATTCTTGACTTTTTACGTGTTTGTGTGTGTGTGTTTTGGCTACCTTTGCATTTAATTAGAGGCTTATGCAGAGAGCTGGCAGGTTTTGACCCAGATGTGATCTAAGGGACTCAGAGTTGGAATGATCCAAGTCGAATCCAGACATAGCTGTTAATAAATCATACCCAGCAGGAAGCACTGGCGTAGAAATGATTTATTTCTCAGAATTATATTTGGTTCGCTAACACACAGGTTATAATGTTTAAAATAAAAGAATTTTTAAAAGATGGCGGTCTCTCAACCAGGAAGTGACTGCCACCAGTCAGCTGGAGCTGCATTCGCAGTTCCATTTCTGTCGGTGGAACGGTGTTCCACCCTGTCTCCCCAGCTACCCACCCCTGTGCATGCCCCATAGGAATGGATGAGGTCAACAGTGAAATCAAGTTATATCACCAGCAGTTCCACAATCTGTTAAAAATGTGTAATCAGAAAAACAGGGGAAACCAATAACTTCATAAAGAGAGCAACTCATAGGATCCACCCTAACTTCCCAGCTTCTAAAAAGAGTAGGTGGGATATTTGTACCTCCAGACATGCATGGTGGCCTTGCATTACGAGTTGAGAAGCATCTATATTTGTTGATGTGATGGCATAGACAGACAGAAAGAATATAGCCATAAAGTACAATTAGTTAATCTGGATATATTTATAATATCTGTTGACGAATTTTTCTTTTCCTTTATGTAGACTGAGAGCATGTGAAACAAGATGAATTCCTTGTGTGTCTAATCACACTTGGCCAATAAATAAATTCTATTCTATTTATTCTAATGTGGTCTACCTGAGAAAAGATTAACCTGGTAATTTTCTTGACAAATCCATGCTTTATGACAAGTACCTGTTCTTCTCAAGAAATTTGAGTATTCTCTTTGTGCAATTTATTTATGACACACTTTAGAAGGTTTCTTATCATTGACAAATTTTGTCAATCATATTTTTTCAAAACATATATTGTCAAGATATGACTGTCAAATTTTGCTGAATCTTTCTCTTTTATTTTTGAAAATAGTGTTCTACCAACTAAAGATATTTGCAAGTTAGACCTCTGTAAAAAAAAGAGATATAAATGATACCAAAGGACTATTTTACCAAGTGTACTGTTTTTGAAATGCCTGGATGTTCCCATTCTAGTTCCATCCTTTTTTGGAGAAGAATGAATTTTGCAATCTTTCTGAATTCAAATTGTACTTGGAGAAAAATGGAGACTTAAAGGCTGACTTGAGTTTCATTGCCTGGTTGTTTCTCCCGAACAAGGATAAAGCGTTTACCAAACCAGCGACTATTGAAAACCAGAGACTTATTATCAACCAACATCACCTGTCTTGGCTAAAGTTGTATAACAGGGTAAGAGAAATATTGATGTCTAAGCCTATGGACCATGGCTCAGTGTTGAGATGGCGAAGCTGCATGAAAATGATAAGTGAGGGGCAATAATTCAAGTCTTCCTTGTCTTCAAACAAGAAGGTAAATTTGTTCAACTTTGCCTCAATACAGGATTGGACTGAATTTGATAAAGTTGAATTAAGACTGTAAGGGGGTCCTTTTGTTCCGCCTGGAAAAAAGCTTGGAAAAAAGCTTTGGAATTAGGATTTTGTTTGTTTGTTTGTTTGTTTGTTTGTTTGTTTGTTTGTTTGGTTGGTTGGTTGGTTGGTTGGTTGTCAAAATGTATACAAGATAATAGATATAGTATAAACATAACCAAAAGCAAAGTAGTTATAGATAAATTTGAACAATAGGACAGTAGGACAGGGATGGTAGTCACGATGGCGCACTTAAGCACGTCCTTTACAGACATAGAGACATAGAAACATAGAAGACTGACGGCAGAAAAAGACCTCATGGTCCATCTAATCTGCCCTTATTTCTTGTATTTTATCTTAGGATGGATATATGTTTATCCCAGGCATGTTTAAATTCAGTTACTGTGGATTTATCTACCAGGTCTGCTGGAAGTTTGTTCCAAGCATCTACTACTCTTTCAGGAAAATAATATTTTCTCACGTTGCTTTTGATCTTTCCCCCAACTAACTTCAGATTGTGTCCCCTTGTTCTTGTGTTCACTTTCCTATTAAAAACACTTCCCTCCTGGACCTTATATAACCCTTTAACATATTTAAATGTTTCGATCATGTCCCCCCTTTTCCTTCTGTCCTCCAGACTATACAGATTTAGTTCATGAAGACTTTCCTGATACGTTTTGTGCTTAAGACATTCCACCATTCTTGTAGCCTGTCTTTGGACCCGTTCAATTTTGTCAATATCTTTTTGTAGGTGAGGTCTCCAGAACTGAACACAGTATTCCAAATGTGGTCTCACCAGCACTCTATATAGCGGGATCATAATCTCCCTCTTCCTCCTTGTTATACCTCTAGCTATGCAGCCAAGCATCCTACTTGCTTTTCCTACCGCCCGACCACACTGCTCACCCATTTTGAGATTGTCAGAAATCACTACCCCTAAATCCGTCTCTTCTGAAGTTTTTGCTAACACAGAACTGCCAATGCAATACTCAGATTGAGGATTCCTTTTCCCCAAGTGCATTATTTTACATTTGGAAACATTAAACTGACCTTTTAGACCTTTTAGAAATGGGGTGAGGTCAACTGTAGACAGTCTAAGATTAATGTTTTGGCAGTTTGGGGAAGAAACCAGTGTCAGATAGCGTATTCCATGCATTGATCATACTCTTGCTGAAGTCGTATTTTCAGCAATCGAGTTTCAAGTGGTTTACATTGAGTTTGAATGTATTTTGTGCACATATGTTGTTGGAGTTGAAGCTGAAGTATTCATTGACTAGTAGGACATTGTGGTAGATGATTTTATGAACTACATTTAGATCAGATCAAAGGAGATTTTTATTTATTTATTAATTAGATTTGTATGCCGCCCCTCTCCGCAGACTCTAGATGTAGCTCTAGGTTCTCTAAGCCCAAAGCCCTAAATTTCAAGTCTGGTAGAATAAGGTATTCTCCATGGTAGGCGATGTTAGCTTCCAAGGATGGGTTGACCTTGTCCACAACCAATCAGGACTGAGTCCAAAAAAGTTTAAATAGCACCCTCCAACTTGGATTACCCCTCTTTCAACTCAGTCCGAGTCCAGGATATGTGCTGTTGCTTGCAACATCCTGTCAAAGAGCCTTGACATCTGTCATCCATCCATTCAACTACTATCCATCCATATTGCTGATTGTGAGTGTCCTTCCCCCTGCAAGCTCCCCAACATCTGGATTAGGTTGGGTTGAAGGCAGTTATTGGCTAATGGTCCAATGCTGCCGCTCCTGCCACCAGCTGTAAGCCCAAAATCCTGTTAATTGCCAGTATTCTGACTGAGAGAAGGGGGAAGTGGGATGACCTTTCAATGGACTTTCTGAGAGAAAAGTTGCTTTTTTAAATTATTTTTAAAATTATTTTTCAAAAACAAACATGACAAACACAACATATAACATTAAATGGAGCTACAATTGCTCCGCTCAAGATAGAAGTCTTCATTATACATAAAAAAGAAAGAAATGCCCGGCCGGTGACTTAAAATCACCGGCCGAAATTACCTTGGAGCCGGGGGAGACGCTGCGGCAGCTCTTCTGAGCACAGGATTTCCGGGTTCCGTGGAACCCGGAAGTTCGGCTTTTGGCAGCGCGCCAAGGTGGCGCGCTGCCTGTTGGGTCCAGGGGGAGGTTCTGGGTCGCCCTATTTAAGGGCGATCTGGTCAGGACCTCCCCCTTGCTCTGGCTCCCTCTGCAGGCAAACAGACATCGGTCTGTTCGCCGCTCGGATCGGCACGTGGCGGGGCCTCACGGGCCTCGCACAGGTGGCTGGATCCGAGGCTGCAAGCCTCGGATTCATTTTAATTTTCTTTAACAGAGCGAAGTCAGAGGCTTGCCTCTGGCTTGGCTTTGGGGAAAGAGGTTTAAGGGCTGGGGGGTTTGCTTTCCCTGGGAGGGGTAGCGTTGTTCCCCCCCCCACGCGACCCCCCCCACGTGCGACCCTCCCCACACACGCGACAATTTGGCCACGTGGTGAGGCCTAACGGGCCTCCCACGTCAGGGTAATTTCTGTTGGATCGGAGGCCTTGGCCTCCGATTCTTCCTTTAACTATAAAGGGGGCTTTTTTGGGTGTTTTGGAGAGTAGGTTAGCCTACTCTCCATTATCAAAAGGGAGCAAATTTCACCACGTGGTGAGGCCTAATAGGCCTCCCGCGACCGGGTGAAAGGGATTGTGGGGGGTTCTGTTTTTGCCCTTCTGAGGGGTGGGAGTTTTCTCTTACCCCCCACCCCTCCAACTTTTAGTGGGATCGGGTGACGCTGGTAGGCAGGACAGGGGCAGGGGGCCTTGCCCCCCCCATTGGGTAGGGGGCTTTCCTTTAATGGTTGTTTCTGGTTCCCCCCTTTTTTGTAGCGCCTACGCCCTCCCATCCGGGTGGCAGGGAAGGGTGGGCCCGACTGTTAGGGCCTATTTTAATTTTCATTTTACATTTTAGTTTTGGTTTGTAGGTAACAAGGCCTTGGTAGCCTTAAAGCCATCCCCTTAAAGAGAGCAGGCTTTTCCCAGGACCTAGGTGGGCCCCAAGGCCCTCCCAAAGGGTTTGGGTTTGTTTACTGGGGCTTACCCAGTTCCTTGGGTTTTTCTCCTTTTAGGCCCCCATGCCCTCCCGTCCGGGTGGCTGGGGCGTTCGGGGTCCGTTCTTCGGGCCTCTCTTTTTTATTGTTGCCTCTAAGGTTTTTTCCCCCTTTAGTGGCTCCCACGCCTCCCATCTGGGTGGCTGGGAGTGTTTTGGGGCCCGGTTTAGGGCCTACTTTAATTTTATCTTATTATACTTAGTTTTGGTTGAAAGGTGACAAAACCTTGGTTGCCTTGAAGCCATCCCCTTAAAGGAACAGGGCTTTGCTTAGGATTTAGGCAAGGCCCTAAGGTTCTCCCAAGGTTTGGGTTTCTGATTACTAGGGTTTACCCAGGTTCCCTAGGTTTTTTCCCCTTTTTAGTGCCCCACACCTGCCCGTCCGGGTGTTTGGGGGTTCGGGGCCCGTTCTTTGGGCCTCTCTTTTTTATTGTTGCCTCTAAAGTTTTTTCCCCTTTAGTGGCTCCCACGCCTCCCATCTGGGTGGCTGGGAGTGTTTTGGGCACGGTTTAGGGCCTACTTTAATTTTATATTATTATATTTAGTTTTGGTTTGAAAGGTAACAAAACCTTGGTGCCTCGAAGCCATCCCCTTAAAGGAACAGGCTTTGCTTAGGATTTAGGCAGGGCCCCAAGGTTCTCCCAAGGTCTTGGTTTTGATTACTAGGGTTTACCCAGGTTCCCTAGGTTTTTTCCCCCTTTGGAGGGCCCCACACTCGCCGTCCGGGTGTTTGGGGTGTTTGGGGCCCGTTCTTCAGGCCTCTCTTTGTAATGGTTGCCTCTAAAGTTTTTTCCCCTTTAGTGGCTCCTACGCCTCCCATTTGGGTGGCTGGGAGTGTTTTGGGGCCCGGTTAGGGCCTACTTTAATTTTATACTTTATACTTAGTTTGGTTTGAACGGTAACAAAACCTTGGTTGCCTTGAAGCCATCCCCTTAAAGGAACAGGCTTTGCTTAGGATTTAGGCAGGGCCTCAGGTTCCCCCAGGGTCTTGGTTTTGATTACTAGTGTTTACCCAGGTTCCCTGGGTTTTTTCCCCTTTTGAGGGCCCCACACCTGCCCGTCCGGGTGTCTGGGGTGTGCGGGGCCCGTCACTGGAATTTTGTTTTCTGGGCTTGCACGAGCATGGCCCCCAGGAAGCAACCTTCTTTACAGGGTTCCCAGGGTCCTCGCCCCGGAGTGACAGGGTTCCTTCAAAGGGGGCCGGGGAGGCTGGAGTGGCAGCCCCAGCCCTCGGGGCACAGCCCCATCTGGCCACTCAGGCCCCCCTTAGGCCCGAGCCAAGCATATCGGCTCAACTCTTTTCTCCCCTTTTAGATCACCTGGACAGCATGGATACCGCTGGGCAGCCCCCTTCGGGACACACGGAGGATCCGGGCCCTTGGCAGCATTGAGGGCCCTTCTGGGCAACAAAGAAGCCTAGACCCGACTCCGGACCACAGCGGCCCTACATCATGTGTTTCCAGGGTGACGGCTGGGGCCCCCCCGGGGCCCCATTGGATGGCAGGGGTGAGTTAATTGCAACGCACCCATACCAGTTTTATAGGGGTTACCCACCGTAAACCCCCCGGCGGGGCCAACCGGTCTGGACCCTCTCCCCCCTTTTTGGGGGGGGGGGGGTCCAGCACCCCGACGGTGTGCTCACAATTTTGGGTACTACCGTCCAACCGGCTTGGTCCCGATCGGGGCGACATTGGTGAGCACGGTGACTTCGGCAGGGGGGAGCCAGGGCGGTTGGGCTCTGGCTTCCAATACTGCCCGGGTCCGTAGCGCAAACAGCACGGGACATGGGCGGCTCCCGCAATGATGGGGGGGCCGGCACCGGCGCCGGGATTTCCCCCCTTGGGCTGCCTTCTTTGCAGTGGGGTGACCGGTAATGGCGGGCCACCTCAACTGACCCATGGGGGCGGCCCCGGTAGGCCTTTTTACCACTCCCTTAGGGTATCATCTTCACCCCTCGACCAGGGATAGGATATGGGGAGGTGAATACATAGACCTCTATACCCTGTTGGAGGGAGGTCCCCAGGATGGAGAGGGACGAGGAGGCCCGGAGTGACCGGGCCAATAAGGTGAAGGGCCGAGGTGTGTCAGGGCTTGGCTTTATGCCTTCTTGACCTATGCCACCATAATAATACAAAAGAACCGGGTAGGGCCGGTTTTCTTAATTTTGTCGACCTCATTGCCATGGCTTATTTTGAGGTCAAGGGGGATGCCTAGCAAGAATATGTACAGCATTCCGAATGGGTGGCTGGTGATCCTTCCCTGCCCTGGGACCGGGAGGTGCCCGACCTCTGGTTCCAGGCAATGTGGAGGTGTGGGATTGGACAATGGACCGATAGCGGTCATCGGTTGGTTGGGGAGGAGCCGCTGCACCCCGCATGGTTGCGGGGCAGGGTGTTCGAGCACCCAAATCTGTTTTGAGTTCAGTGCATGGGCTCTTGCGGACGCTCCTCCTGAAAATTGCGGCACGCTGTGCCAAGTGTGGGGGTCTCCCACGCCACACTCACGTCATCCCCCTAATAGAAATGGGAACAGATAGGGTAGGTTTGAATGGGCCATTGACTCGGCTCCAGCAAGATTTGCTTTTCCAAGCAGACTTGCATTAGTACCCTGAATCCTTGGGTTCCCTGGGCTTAGGGGTGTTGTAGGAGAGGGTTGGTGTGGTGGAGCCTGGCGGGGCTGCAAATCTCTCAGGACAGGAGGCAGATTGGGCCATGGGCGGTTGATAGCTATGAGCACCACGGCTGATCATCATACAGCAGGTAAGGAGTTTTGGGGACTTTAGGGCGAGCAGGGTCTAGGGCCGGCGCCCCCCCCCCCCTTTTTTCCATTTGACCAGTTGATGGAGCACTGCATGCTGTTACACCTACGTGGTCTGAATATTAACTGAACAAGGGCAGGGTAGCGGGCCTGGCGTTTCGCCAAAGTGCCTTTGTCCACAATGCAGCTGTCGGCCTTATGTCAGACGTGGTCGGGCTGTGGGCTTCGAATCGAAGCCGGCCCCCTTTTTCCATGCAACGCTACGTTTTTTCTTTAGGGCACTCAGAATAAGTGAAGTTTTGGCCACCTCGATGAGGATTTTAGCTTGCCCACGCTCCAGGAGTGATATGCTTATTACGGAACAGGGTTATCCATCCGCCAGCGCCAGTCCAAAACGGACGGCATGGCTGCAGCTAGGTAATTAGGTTAGCCCCAACGATGGTCGGGCTATATGCCCGGTAACTGTTTTGGCCGCCTTCCGCACTACCGCGGTGAAGGCACAGGTTATCTCTTTTTCATGGTACTGGGGCCCCGGGGCTAGGTATCGTTTCGGGCTGTCATGCAGGTGGCCCTAGGGCAGAGTGTGCGGATTCTTCCAGGTTCTGCACACACACTCGTTGTATAGGCGCTGCTACTGTGGCTGCAACTGTCGTTTTTGCGGACCGCCACATCATGGCATCGGACGCTGGTGTCGGCGGCCTTCCGCTCTGCGTAACCCCCTCCTCAGGGGGTCCCTGTTATCAGCCAGTTTAATTGTCTGTTTTGTCTTTCAGCCCTTTCTGTTTCCCGGCCCGGGGTTTGGCTCTGTTGCCACGTTTTGTGCTCTGGGCTGGATGTTTTCGCTGCGAGGCTTCCATTGGATCGCAGCTGCCTGGGACTGGAAGAAGTCATCTGGACGGGTTACAGGGGCCTGCGCAGGATGGGCCCCTCCCCCCCTGTTTTCTGGCCGGTGCCGGTCTGAGGCGCCCCCGAGTTGTTGGTATCCACCTCGGGGGGCAACGACCTCTGTTTTCTGAGTGGCTTGGCGGTGAGCATCCAAGCCCGTGATGGCCGAGGTGCCATCGCTGTTGTGTACCCAGACACACTTGTGTGTGGTCTGGGACTTTCCCCAGATTGGTTTGGTGGAACTTTGTATCTCCTTAAGTGTAATCGCCA